>NW_015552578.1:15845-25663 GCF_001515605.1 Sinocyclocheilus anshuiensis
AGTTAATCACTTACCCTTTAGTTTTCTTTATGCAATATACAGGAAAAAATAGATTTTGTTTGATACTGTTGCATTATCAAGTGATAGAAATTAATGTTTTTGACCGTTTTCTTTTAGGAAGCAAATATTCCTTGCTGAGAAATCCAGCATTGCTGGTCACCAGGGGCCGGTTGCACCAGCTGGACGTACACCCGGTTGTAAGACTAGGCTGGACGTAAAATGCGCTTTAAGTCGTGCGTAGAATTTATACCCTTTGCACCATCTCGGCGTAGTGCTACGTCTGACACTAAATCTTACGCCTAGTCAGAGGTAGGTGTAAAGTGAAAAGTCATGATTTGCTCGGACATTATTCATTTTTAGGATTCATGTCTGTTAGTTAATTATTACTGCAGACGTGACCTGTAATGTTTATGGTCTTTTCGGGCAGGATAAGCGATATCAATCGCGAAGCTCTGTGCTATCCTACCACACTGTCGACATTGAACACAAAATATATTTCTGTCAAGCATGTAATAATTATGCAGTAAAATATTACATATGAACTGGGATTATTAAAAGAAACTGAACCATTTGACATCTTGCTTGGAAGGACCATGTGCTTGAAAATATTTCACGTCTTTAATTCAATTAATTATTTGTAGCGTGCCTGCCATCCAATAATCGCAATAAGTTTTGTGCTTTGTTACTTTTAATCAGAAATAAATTATCAGCTTTCAAATTCTGTCAATTTTATCACAAAATGCAAACCATAAACGTGTTTTTTCAGCCACATAAAGACAGCAAAACACAAAATGTCACGTAAAGTCACAGTTACCTCAGGAAAGACATTCATTGTACATAAACTTGATAGTCGGCTATAAAAAATAACTCTAGAGAAGCATTGTATTACATTTATTATATTTTACTTAACCTTGATGAAATCTGTCATGGGAGTGTGCAGGGAGACTTCAGATATAAAAACGCGGACTTGTTAGGAAATGTTTACTCAATGAAATCATAGCGCGGTGATTTCACTTATGTCTTGAGCAATTCAGTTATATATTAGTAGTTGTAGCCATTGCGCCGTTTCAGCTATTTCTATAACTGAGGGAGAATGTGTTGGCGTGGACGCGCATAGTTGCGCCTGATCGTAGTTTCAGTTGGTGCAACAGGTGTAAATATTTATCGTAAAGCAGGACGTTGCAAAGCCCAGTGTAGGGCTTACACCCAGCGTGTTTATGTCTAGCTGGTGCAACCAGCCCCAGCACTTTATCAGTTCTAACCAGCATAAACCAACATGGAATTCATGCTGTTAATTCTCGATATTTCAGCATGTTTGGATATTTTAGCAATGTCACAATGGCACTGACTCCATGTCAAATAAAACCATGTCAATTAGGATTCTCATATGACATTCTTCAAAAATATCATTCATTTTAATAAGGATCAAATGACTGACTCCAGCTTTGAGATGGAAAACCAACCTGTTTGTTCCTCAGTATCTTCTTGTTTGACTCTGAATGTTTCTTCAATCTTCGTATCTTCACTCTCCTCTTTAATAAACGCCATCTTTCAGTGGATCTTGGCTGCTTCACCAGGAGTTTTTCTGTGTTTGGGCAATTTGTCCTGTTTAAGACGTGAAGAATTAACAGAAAGAAAAATAAAATCCAAACTAAATCTCTCTGTGTGTCTCAATAAGCTCCCTATAGTCCAGTAGTCAGCACTAATAAGTCAGTCAGAGTGAGAGTTAAAAGCTTTAAATGAGATGATTAGACAAAAACTCTCAACACTAGCACAACAAATGTTTACAATAAACTGATTCAGGATATGGGGAGCAAAATGAAACGCGCCTTTTCTAGTGGATGCGCTTTGCACTAGTCATGTCCCGGTTCGTGAACTTATCGTTCTTTTGAACCGGTTCTTTTTTTGAGCCAGTTCACCAAATTGGACTGAGTTGTTCAAAACAGTTCGCGTCTTGAGTAAGCACTGGTCCACAATTTACTAAAGCAACTCATTTTCAGACATGCCCGACAGTTCCTCCGACTCTAAATAAACCAATATCCCGAAGTATATGTTAGTCCTGTAACTCCAACAGCACTGAAACATGCCGTGCGGAGAGAACCGATGAGCACGAACAGCTGATACTAAGAATGCGTGAAACTGCTACGAAACACCGAGAACTGTTCCTTTCGGACACATTCGATACTGAGAACAGACGAGGTGGAGATACTGAGAATGCTTGAATCTAGCACGGACTGAACGGTTTCTTTCGGACAACTGATGCTGTGAGCGCGAGTGAATCGAGGACTTGAGTGAGGGGCGAACTTGGCCAATACTGGAAAATTGATACGAACTGTCCGAAAGAATCGGTTCGCTGAAAAGAATCGGACTTCCCATAACTACTTTGCACACACACACGAGCAAACAAACGTTCATTAATGTTAGATAAAGCATTACAATGTTATATTCAATACTATTTTAGTAATTTTACACCTCTAGTAAAAAACCTAAGTATTTGACTTACCAGTTTGTATCGATTTACAACCTTTAAATGCTTAAAACCCACAAACCTTTCTTAAGCCGTATCACAAAAGAAGCAGGAGCGCTGCGCGGCCTTACGACGTCAAGTCTCGACTCCAAAATAAAAGTCATGCTCACACAGTGCTGTCCAAAATCACAAAAATGAATAGAAGTTAACATACAAAAAGGTGTCCAGTTATGTGCTGAAAATAGCTACCGATGAAAGAGTGAGTTGCTCATCTAATATGTGCTTTTCCGTCTAAAAGACAAAACACTCGTGTTTGACTGCAGGAACAATTTATACCAGGGGACTAAAACCAGTGGTGGACGAAGTACACAAATGTTTACTTTAAAATATTACTCCTGTAAAAGTACTCAGTTTTCAATTTTACTTGAGTGAAAGTACAAAAGTGCTTGATTTTTTTATGTACTTAAGTAAAAAGTACCGATAGATGAATGTTTATTTTGCAGTTTTATATAGGCTACTTTTATCATTTAATTTTATATTAGCATATATATTTTTTATAATCCTACTGCTCAAAATACCTGGGATTTTCCCAAAACAACCAATAAGGAAATAATGAATATAATAAGGAAAATATAATTAGATTTTCATGATGATTTTTTTCTATTAATCCTAAAATTCGACATTAGTAACTTATTTTTAACAGTATCAGACGTGCGCACGCTCACAAGATCTCCCGGATCTTACTTGTGAATTCAGTTCACTGGAGACTCGCACTAAACGGTTAATTTGAATCAGTGAGTTGTCGACTCGAGAACAGCTGCAATCGGATCATTCTAATTCGTGAATGAATCGTTTAGTGCGAATTACGAACCGATTTAACGGGTTCAGACACCGCTTCTGCATCTCGGAGCACGTGATATATTATAAGGAGTAACGATAAGTTTTATGAAATATAGTGAAGTAAAAAGTACGATCTTATGCTTTGCGATGTAGTGAAGTAAAAGTAAAAGTTAAAATAAAACGACTCCAGTAAAGTGCAGATACTTGAAAAATGTACTTAAGTACAGTAATGAAGTAAAACTACTTCGTTACTGTCCACCACTGACTAAAACGTCTTTCTCAGTTACAAGACGTTTTTTAAATGATTTTTATGCAAAAGTGTTATAGCAAAAACTGTACTTAATTTACGTGAAACTATGTTTTTAAATAAATGCAAACGTTTATTGTGGTCAGACAAATATTATTAATAATTCAAAATGATTTTGACTGTGTTTATCCTTGTTGATTTACTTTATTTGACTTTGTAAATTAGCCATGGAAATCAAATGCAATTACAAAAAAATGTGAAAACATGGTCAATAACTGTATATCTGTAAAGTATCGGACCTTGTAGCATTTTTAAAAAGTCACCATGAAATCAAAATGGACAATTGTATTATTTATTTATTGATAGATTGAATGAATGAACATCGCAGTGTTTATTATAAATGATCAGTTTTTAACTTTTTATCTTCTCCCAAGGTCAGCACTGTTGCAGCTCTTTCCAGTCTTTTGGAGTGTCTAATGCTGCTTCATACAGACATATATCTGAACAACTGTGCTTTCACATTGCTTGGAAGGGTTGAAAAGAAACATAATTTTAACATAGATCCTAAACATACTGGGCCTAATATCAATTTATTGACAGATGAAGTTTATTGAAATACTGAAAGAAAAGATGCTACCATCACTCCTTGCCCTTCATCACGGGGCACTCTTTCAACACAATAATGGCCCAAAACACCTCCAGAGTGAATGCACAAGTGATTTTTTAAATGGCTCCTTTTCCTAAACGTCTTGCGATGCACAGACCATTGTTTGCAAATGACGTTTCAGGTCTCTTTTATACATAAAATGTTTTGGACACTGAGGGCAGGTATAAGGCTTCTCTCCAGTGTGAACTCTTATGTGAATCTTTAGGTTTCCTCTAAATGAGAAACTCCTTCCACACTGAGGGCAGACAAAAGGCTTCTCTCCCGTGTGAATCCTTACGTGAACCTCAAGGTTTGCGTTGTTTTTGCAATCCTTTCCACAATGAAGGCACATGAAACGCTTCTGTCCGAAGTGGGTTATTACATGATTCTTAAGGTGACTGCTGTCTGTGAAACTCCTTCCACACTGATGACATTTAAAACTGTTCTTTCTTAAGTGAATCCTCGTGTGTTTATTAAGGTCGTCTTTATATCTAAAACTCTTTCCACACTGATCACATGTGAACGGCTTCACTCCAGAGTGACTTCTCATGTGAATCTTAAGACCTGCTTTTCGTGTGAAGCTCTTTCCACACAGATTACAGATGAAAGATTCCCCTCCAGTGTGAATCCGCATGTGGACGTTAAGGTTTCCTCTTTGAGTGAAACTTATTCCACACTGTTGGCAAGTGAAAGGCTTCTCTCCATCGTGAATCCTCGTGTGGACTTTAAGGTTTCCTCTTTGAGTGAAACTTATTCCACACTGTTGGCAAGTGAAAGGCTTCTCTCCATCGTGAATCCTCGTGTGGACTTTAAGGTTTCCTCTTTGAGTGAAACTTATTCCACACTGTTGGCAAGTGAAAGGCTTCTCTCCATCGTGAATCCTCATGTGGACTTTAAGGTTTCCTCTTTGAGTGAAACCTGTTCCACACTGTTGGCAGATTAAATGGCGTCTAGTTTTTGCTTTTTTAGCTCTTTTTTGTGAGCAAGTCTTTTTTGTCTTTGAGCAACTAAAATATTTCCCCCCAATTATGAAATCCTGGTCTTTCTCCTTCTGAATTTTCACTTCAATTTCCTTCAGTTCTTGACTCTCCTTTTTCAGCTGCATCAGGTCTAAAGCAAAACAAAAACCAATGTAAGTAAATTCTAGTTTCATGGCAGAAAGCAACAGACATCTAAGCCAACAAAAAAGCATTAACGCATCCAAAAACAAACAGCATCAAAACCAGCAACAAGTATACTAAACCAGGGGTTCCCAAACCAGGACCCACCTAGACAAGTATAATCTATCTAAAGACCCACCATACTATTTGGGTTTGGGGATGGCAGAAAGCAACAGACATCAATTTTATTTTATATTACAACTGTACCATTTCAATACAAATATTGACATTTTAATATCTTCATTTACAGGCATTGAAGAGAATATAAAATGCATCCATATAAACTTGAAACACTCTCTCAAGTCTCGATATGAATTGTAATTCACATTACAAGTGTTGTTAAACTCATCGCGGTGTTTAGCACTGAAAACGCTCTCGCGCTCCTTCCATATGTGAACATGTGTAATGCTTTACAGACATGCAGTATTTTCCTTACGTGTTGGTAACTCTTACGACTATGTCTCTGGAAGACAACATTGCTGAATTGAACAGAGATATGAATAAATAGACATGAAACAGCCTTCCGTGATATTTGAAACACAATCTACGTGGGGGCGTGTTAGAACGAGCCGTTTTAGGTAGGCTTGGTTGACTCTTAACTTTTATAAAGAATATCTCTTTGGATTTGAGACTTTAGTCTTTGCAACTTTACAGATCTTCTTTATGCACCAAGGGCTTGTAACACTCCAAAGAGAAAGGAAAACTTAAAATCGCATCATATGACCCCTTTAAAGCGTCATGGCAGAGCATTGAAGTCGACTAGTTGGTGCAACCCCTAGCAACCAGACACTCCTGCTTATGACTGCACATGCACATTGGCTAGTCTAGCCTGAAAAATACGCTTTTTTAACACTATTTGAGCATAAGAAACAACATTTATGGGGCAGTTCATTTCAGATTTTGTTGCCGGTTTGAAATATGCTATTTAATTGTAAGCTCGGCAAGCAGTTTTTGAGATTTCAGGATTCCCCCATTCAAACAGACAGGACTTGATCTTGGATGCCCGAAATAGCTGCCTGGAAGCATTGCAAATATGGCCGCCGAGTGAACAGACTTTCCTTGAAAGCGACTTTGATCAAACACACCTGATTCAGGTCATCAGCTCATTACAAGAGACTCCAAGACCTGAAATGGGCGTGTCAGACGAAAGAGAGATTCACAATGTGCAGTGTTGGGGGGGAATTGGATCTTCTCAGGTTGAAGGCAGAGGTGCGTTCACGCCATATCGGAATTCCCGAAATTACGAGATTCCAACTTGTAAAAAGCGTTCACGTCCTCATAGAACTCGTAATTACAACTTGTGAACTTGCCGGTTAGAAATTTAGTCCGACTTGAACCGACGCCACGTCACTGTCACGTGTGGCATCAAAATACCGCGATAGCGTTTTGACAGCAGCCGGTTGACTCAGCTGGCGCAGCTTTTTCAGAGCGACTACAGGAGCGCTTATGACGACACAGCTGTTTCACGATTGGCCAAATTCACCACATGACAATGACGTGTTTCTAACATCTTCAATTCCAATACTGCTTCATCTGTGGAAGAGTATGAAAACACCGCGTGAGCATCACTAACGGGAGCAGAAAGTGTCCGGCTTGACGTGTCCGTTTTCAACTCTGCCCCTGACTGCAAGCGGCTACTCTCGTTGATCGCCGTCTGTAGCTGTGCTTCAAGTCGAACGCACCTTCTGTTTAGGCATTGATAGTGTTGCCATAGAAAAGCATAATTTCGAGTCCAAGGACGTGAACAGC
Source organism: Sinocyclocheilus anshuiensis (assembly GCF_001515605.1). Classification (NCBI taxonomy): domain Eukaryota; kingdom Metazoa; phylum Chordata; class Actinopteri; order Cypriniformes; family Cyprinidae; genus Sinocyclocheilus; species Sinocyclocheilus anshuiensis. The sequence continues at coordinate 22,955 of NW_015552578.1, forward strand.
TCCGAGTAGAACGTCACGTGTCATCTAGGGGTGTGCGATATTGACAAAAAATTATATCTCGATATTTTCTGGGATTTTATCGATATCATCTCGAAATTACGGTAATTACAATATGGCCTGAATGCAGCACAGCATTAGCCTAGTATTTGTCTGCTCGTGTGACCTGAACATGTCTGTCCACATGAGGCGACCAGCTCCATATCAAATTAAATAGCTTTAATTAGGATACTCGTATGCCATTCTTCACTTCTGTAGAGCTGGGCATTTTAGGGTAAGCATAAGGATCAAATGAGTGAGTTCAGCTTCGAGAATGAAAACCAACCTGTTTGTGTCTCAGTGTCTTCTTGTTTGACTCTGAATGTTTCTTCAATCCTCACGTCTTCACTCTCCTCTTTAATAAACTCCATCTTTATAATAGTGTGTCACGTGGATCTCAGCTGCTTCACCAGGAGTTTTTCTGTGTCCTGTTTAAGATAAAAATAATTCGGGGAAAAAAAATCATAACATTTCTGTGTAATGATTTCTAGATTTCTTAATTTAATAAATTACACTCATTACATACCACTGATCTATATTAATGACTGGAATGCTTTTCCCTCACTTTAACAGGAAATCATTTGATTTTACTGAGAACGCATTACCTAACTAGTCAGCGTTTTTATATCTATGCCATCTTTCTGTACGTCCTAAACATTTAAATGGTTATTTGTTTAAAGACAGGAATTTCCCCTGCTTACTAAAAGTACAGTTTTATAATACTGTTTTAATTCATACAGCAACTGTAAATGATTCAACAGGGTTTTCACTGTTTCAGTAAAGATAATGCGGTGAATATGACAACTTTAAACATTTTAAATTAGTTAAATTAATTATTAGCTCAGCAATATATATAAAAACACAATTTATGCAAGCTGTCATAGTAAAAAAGCCTTAGAATTTGAGATGATCTGTAGGTTTTTAATGGTTCCCAAGATCTCCCAAGAGTCTGAAGTGGATGTTGGGCAACAAAAAACATCAGGAAATAATATGCACGCTTCATAATTTATTCTTAGTCAGCTGTTGCTGACTTATTTCCAAGCATTTACACTGCTTTGATTAGCAGGTGCCCTCACTTGTCAGCGCGCGGACTCGAATCACTGAATCATTTTGTGAAGCATTAAGTGTTATCCACATCAATTCAATTTAGTTTCTTTACCACTAGTTACTTGTCAGTTACCAAATTCCTATTGACGACAGTCTGATTCACCATACAGGGAGCGGAATGAGACGTACCTTTGCTATCATTCATGTTTGGATGCGCTTTACTCAAAATAGACAAAATAGACTTAAGAGTTTGCATCGACTGAAATACTTTAAATGCATAAACACGAACCTTTCTTCAGCCGAATCACAACAAATGCAGAAGCGCGGCGCAGCCTTATGACGTCGCACCACCAGACCAAAATAAGAGTCCTGTTCACGCTGCTGTCTAAAATCACAGAACTGCATTGAAACTAAATAAAATAAATACATGAATTAAACAAATACTAAAACATAAGTCAGGGGTTGAAGTTCTAGTGAAAGACATATTTAAATACGTTGTCCAGTGATGTGCTGAAACAACTGCCAAATGTAGCTGCAAACGTCCAATGTGGATGATTAGCAAACCAAATGAAATTAATCTTATATCATTTACAGAAAAGTCCTACTTGAATCGTCACTGAAAGCTAAGGTTTCATGAAACAGGTTATAGCAACACACAGGTGTCAAAAAGAGCAAATGACTTTCAAAAGAAACCATTCCCGCTTACTGTTAGATTAAACAAGGTCAAAAATACCACTTTAAAATGTTTACAGTTCTAAGGCATGTGATCATTATATGTGATGTATGTGTGGACTTGTGTGCAACATTTAAATTTAGATGAATCACATGACATAGAATGTCATAGATCAATTTCAAATGAATGTGAATTTATCTCAAAACAGCTGCAGGTCATAATAATTCTTTATGGCTTTCTCTTTTTATTAAAAATGAATACAATGCATGAGCAACAACATGAAAAAGGGTACTAGAGACATGTTGGGAGCAGGGAATGAATAAGTATACGAGCTTTGGAGGGGAAGTTGAAGAAAGAATTCCTGAGAATTGGCCTAAGCACATATAAATGTACATCAAGAGTGATATATCCACCTGCACCTTTTTGGATTCTTCCACATCCAAATGTGGATCTAACATCACTGATGATGAGACAAAAGGAAGGAAGTCATGAAATGCAGGCAATAAGAGCAAAGGAATATATATGGTTAAAATATGGAAATAATATTTATACTGTATTTACACAGATGCTTCCAAGAATGCAAATTCAGTTAGGGGTGGCAGTTAATAACCCAAAGTTAAAGATTCAGAAAAAAGGCTACAATAACGGATCAGTTCTTGGTGTAAACGGGAGAGATTATGGCTATTCTGATAGCAGTACAGTTGATTAAAGGGGTCATATGATGCTATTAAAATTTTTCCTTTCTCTTTGGAGTGTTACAAGCTCTTGGTGCATAAAGAAAATCTGTAAAGTTGCAAAGACTGAAGTCTCAAATCCAAAAGAGATATTCTTTATAAAAGTTAAGAGTCAGCCACGCCTACCTAAAATGACTCGTTCTAACACGCCCCCACAAGTCTACGTCACGATGTGGGAAGATTTGCATAACGCCACCCAAATGTTCATGCAAAGAAAGA
>NW_015552578.1:25814-27788 GCF_001515605.1 Sinocyclocheilus anshuiensis
GTGTTTCAGAAAGGCGGGGCATAGAGGAGAAACAATGTACAGTATGTGGAAAATAATGTTTTTTTTTTTTTTACCTTAAACCGCATAAACACATTTCATTACACCAAATACACAAAATAATGTTCTTTTAGCAACGTCATATGACCCCTTTAACTTCACTAAAATCATTACCAACAAAATCACTAAAATAACAATATACTTTTTTTTGTTTTGTTTCTGATAAGTGTATTTCTAGAGTTTGAATTTCTGATAAACTGGTTATTGCATCTTGTATTTATTAACTGAACTGTTCACTCTTAATAAGGAAAGATGAGGATTAACAACTGAATTTTGTCTTCTTTTTTTTGCCAATTAAAGAAACAGTATTTTAAGCAAAATTGCTCATATAAAAGAACATTACCACTGACATCAGTTAGATCAAACACAGACCATAAGATCATTTCCATCCCATTCTTATAGAAGACAGATTTGTTGATTTTCACTGTGTATCTGTTATTCATAGAGGACTAATACGGGGAGGAAAATTATGTTTGTAAATTAATTGAAATCTGAGAGTTTGATAGGTTATTTATAGTAAGACTTACTGTATATAATCACATTTTAGCCCATATTATATACTGCCAAATTTAATAAAGATAACCTGGGAAAATGTAAATCACATTTCATTAACATTTTGAAGAAATGATTTAAACCATTTTAATTAAAGACTTCCATTCAGACGGTCAAAATCAAACCCACCGTCAATGTAATCATTTACAGTCATGGACCTTAAAAGAAATCAACTTTAACCAAATAAAGCTGAGATTTGATTTATTGCCTTTATGTTCTGTTGAGAAACTGAGATGGAATAAGATGGATACATTTTTATAAATATTCAGTTTCAGTTAATACATTTCATAATTAAATCTCTCTGCAACCACAAATTTAATTTTGATCTGCAAATTCTTTATGAGTTTGAAATATTTAGAAGTTCTTTCCAATCGTGTAATTTAAAGACCAATATACTTGAGTTTATTTTTGATTGAGAATGTCACAAATGCTCAGTAGTTTATTAGGGCCCGAGCACTGTTTCTTATTATCATGAATTGAAATCATTTCACAGTTGCTCACATTTAGATATAAGACTAGATATAAAACTCAACTGCGTTGATAGCTTTAGACTTGTGTGTGCAAGTCATCCCTTCAATTCATCCTGTACCGTATTATATTTGTTTTCTAATGTAAATTATATGATTTTAGCGAAAAAGACTTTTATTTTGGTCTGGCGATGTGACGTCATAAGGCTACGCCGCGCTCCTGCGTCTGTGGTTCGGCTGAAGAAAGGTGTGTGTTTTTAATCATTTAAAGTGTTTAAATCAATACAACTCGTTTAGAGAATTGTAGATAAAACTGCGAAATGAATTCGTAACCAATGTAACACTGTAATACTTTATTTAGTTACATTTATGAAGGCTATTTTGTGTGTGTAAAGCGCATCCAGATACGAGTAACAGAAAAGGTGCGTCTCATTTCGCTCCCTGTATCGTGAATCAGTTTATCATAAACATGAATTCGGTCACTGACAACAAGTGAATGATGGAGAAACGGAGCTTTCGAAGCTCCGAGTCATATGAATCAATTGCATCGCGAAATGATTCAGTGATTCGAATCACTCGAACTAGCGCACGCTGACGTCACCTGCTGCTCAAAACTACAAACATGTGTAATGAAAACTTTTACAAATCAACTACAAATCAGAAAATGGCATTATTTAAATACAATTAATATGAGAGCTAGTTATGGTTGTTTTTGTCTTGTCAGGTTAAGGCGATTAACTATAACGCTGACTGACTCCCTTCTTAGTGCTGACTACTGAACTATAGGGAGCTGATTGAGACGCACCCAGAGATTTAGTTTGGATTGATTTTTCTTTTTTTGTTAATTCTTCTCATCTTAAACAGGACAAAGTGTCCAAACACAGAAAAACTCCTGCTG
>NW_015552578.1:27954-80696 GCF_001515605.1 Sinocyclocheilus anshuiensis
CGTAAAAAGACAGTATAAGTCATTATAATCAGTAATTATGTCCCCACTGGATGCAACAAATGCCTCGTTTGTAATGGGTTTTAATGTTTTTGAATGTGTAATGTCTCTTCGCTCCGGCTGGGACACGGCATCAACAGTATGTGAGGGGCGTAACATTTCCGTCACATGCTTGAGGTATTCGGCCAATCACAACGCATTGGATAGCTGGCCAATCACAACACACCTCGCTTTTTCAGACCGATGAGCTTTGTAAAAATCGACGCGTTTCAAAAAGGCGGGGCATAGAGGAGAAACAATAATGTACAGTATGTGGAAAATAATGTTTTTTTTTTTACTTTAGACCGCATTACACATTTCATTACACCAAATACACAAAATAATGTTCTTTTTAGCAACATCATATGACCCCTTTAAATAATTTTGATTGCAGCTGTATTTGTGAAGTTTCTTAAAGAAAGCAAAGAGGTAAAAATATTGACAAGAAGTTCTGAGATTACAGGTTACACCTCTTTCAGTAGTTTAGTAGGTATAGAATCTAGCATACGTGTTTGGATTTGAAGCTTTTCATGTCTAAATTAGGGCTGTCAAAATTAATGCATTAATTGCGCGATGAAAAATTTGCAGGATCCATGTTTTTCCTGGAATCCATTGGACAGCGTTATAGTAGTGCGTTTCAATCAGCTCCCTAGTTCAGTAGTCAGGGCACTGATCAGAGAGGTGGCTATTTTATGGGCTCGATCGCAAAATCCTTCCAATGCACTGAAACGTTCACTCCCTGAAAAATCCCACAATGCACCTCAAAAACTAGGGAGCATCGGTGCTCACTATGCTCCCTTACCGGAAATTATGTCATTTCTGAAGCGCGAAACATAAACCACATGAAGATTTGAAAAGACCAGCCGTTTTTTTTTTTTTTTGTATATTTCAGCATAAACACACATCGCTAGACAAGTAATGATCACATCTAGTTAACATTTATAACTAATACTCGGCTGAAATGTTGTAAGAACATGTAACAGAACGATGTGTTTAAAGAGAATTAAAAATATTAAAAAGAGATTGGTCCTGCCAGTTGTTGATTAATTCCAGTGGTGACGATATTCTACTATGTTGTCCGTTGATGTTGTACGTAGTCATGTCCCCGGAAATGAAGTAATCACTGTCCCAATGTGCAGTGAGCCAGGAAACTTACCAGTGACTGGATTCGTGTGCACAATATACTAATTCACGAGCTTGGGAGCTATGGAGCTGATTGAGACACACCCTATTTAAACACGCTATCAGGCACGATAAAAAAGTAAAAGAGAAGTTAATTCGGTACTGGCGCACTGTCTGTGATGACAGGCATCCAACATGTGCACAGAAAGCTGCTTCAGACAGCACATCAGTAGATGAGTAGTTTTGCTGAGTGACCTTGCAAACAGAGTCTTAAATTAGTTACTGCTTTTACAGTGAAACCTGCTGCAGTCTGTCATTGATGGAAATCAAAGAACAAACAAACCTTCACTGACTGACTTGTAGCTTGAATCAAAACTATATATATATATATATATATATATATATATATGATAAGAGATTATTTAATTTAATTGAACATTCCATTGTAAAATGGCTTCATTGATTATAATGAGTGTGATCTCTCTGCTGGCACGTAGCAATGTGGCGCATGCATTTGGTCACTTCTTTGCCTGGGGTGCATCAAAACTTACCCATCCACCCTTTCCATCGATGCCCCAGTGAGGTTTGTAACTTTAAAAATTTAAATATTATGGTCGTTGAATAGCTTTGGATAAAAGTGTCAGTTAAAATGACAAATAAGGTTTTAGTTTTTTTGATCTTAACATATCTGTTCAAATCTTTCGCAAATCCTGCATAGTCCGAAGGAAAGTGAAAAGTAAGAAATATCTTGCTTGTTGGGAAATAAAAAGTGGTGCCTCATAATGTCCTCTGCTAAGTCTCTTGCTAGGGATGATTATATTAAATTTTAACAAAAAACATGTATAATTAATTAAAATCATGAAACTTGTTTAATTTAACAGCAGTTTAGGCCTATTAAAAGTTTAACAAAAATTACATTCTTAGGGCCCAAATTCTGCGCTTTCCATTTAAATTTTTCTGTATTCGATTTTAATGGTTTAATCAAAAACATATCTAATTAATTGAATTCATGAAAACAACTTAATTTATTAATTTGTATACAATAATAGGGCCCTATGAATTTGTAATTTTAATTACTTATTTTTTAGAAATTCTGTGTTGTGTATTTTCATTTTTCTGGTAATCAAATGAAGGCAAAAACATGAATCTATCTTTTATTCCAATGAAAATTAAACAAACCCTTTCATTTTTGTACATTCAAAATGCTTCACAACAGAAGGTTACTGTGTAACGAGCAATGTCACGGAATTCGTCAAATATTGAATGAATAAATCAAATGCAATTCGGTACAATCCGCGATCAATCAAACCGCGATATGGACTAGTGTATGTGAATATTAAATGGCAAAAATACTATTTAGCTACTACAGATGACAACCGCGAACGTTGCACGTGCAATAGCAAACGAAACGCGTCTGCGCCGTTCATTCCGTCACATTCCACGCTACACAGTAAATTCCGTTTTTATGAATAGATTCCGGGATTCCGTCCCCATTTTCTACATCGCCCTACTTTTGCTAATGACACTTTTCCACTGCGTGGTACGACTCGGCTTGGCTCGGCTAGGCTCGGCTCAGTACGGTACGGCACGGCTCGGCTCGGCTCGGTTTGCGTTTCCACTGCAGTTCAGTACCGCTTTAGACCGAGGTGGTACTAAAAAAAGTACCAGGTACTGTACCCAGTGGAAAACCCCCCAAAAGTGAACCGTACCGAGCCGTAACGTGCCGTACCATGCAGTGGAAAAGCGCCATAAGAAGCACGTTCGACGCGGATGCACAGACGGTTGTCGTGGTAATGAACACCACAGCAACCACTTGCGCGTCCGCATTGAACGCGCATCTCGCATATAAAAAGCATTTTAGGGGGCCCAAGGCGGTCGCCTACCTTTGCCTAATGGTTAAGTCCGCCTCTGACTGTGTCTAGAATACATTATAATCAGTGATGCTGTCTACACTGGATGCGGCACTGCGCGCGACAAGACATATCCCCAACAGTAAACTGCTGCCTTGTTCTATCTATGATGTACTGACACAAAATTAAAATAATTTGCAATGGTCGCTTTGTAGGCAGACTTTAGCTGTTGCGGCGCGACAACTTTCGCATCTGGTGTAGATACGGTGCAACCCCTTATTTACACTGCACACGTCTGCGTGTTTGCAAACAAAATGTTATTGCACTTTTGTTCATACAGCAGTACTTTTTAAAATAAAAGTGCGCAATACACTACTTTTGAATTCATTATTGAATTTTGCGCATAATTAAATGGCATTCGAGACGAGGTCGGATGTGGGAACATTCGAGTTAAAATGTCCCACTTCCAACCTCAATGAGTTCCAGTTAATCACGTCACATGCACATGTTGGCCACATTATGTCGCCATGACACGAGAGTGTTTCATATTTTTTTTGTTAATTATGGCAAAAACAGAAAAGAATAAACATAAAATGGTGCCGTTCGTTTTGAAAACAGTTGACTAAAAGCAAAAAAATAAGGTATAATTTTATAAACGTAACATTTTTAAGTTTGACATAGGTTAGCTCCACAATATGATTGTTGGAAGCAGTGACATAAAATGATGCGTCTCGCTGATGTCGCGGTTGATTGATCTGCCCCGAGTTAACAGGTCAGATGTCTAACTTCAAGCAGTGTTCTAGACGTTATATCCAAGTAGGAGGTGGAAAAAAATCTGAATTTTTGAGTTGTCTGAAATGCCAACATGATCTCATGAGAATTCGTATTTATTTTATGTAAAATGTGGTTCTACAAAACATACATTTACTTGCGTTTGCATAGACACTGAAACGTACAATACTGACGTATAGACAACACCTAAAACGTAAATGATTTACGTATGAACAACTTCACACTTACAAATGAATATTTATGAATATTAAAATCGCATCACTAACATTTTTATTATGTTGTATTCATTTGTCATATCAGTGGCATTATGTTTTCAATTGCATTTATTAAATGAAGTTTACTCATTTACCTGTTATGAAATGATAACATTTCATTCAGTTCTGTGTGATTTCTCCTGCCAATTCATTTCAAAGAATACATAATGTTAAACAAGACTACACCTTAAACTCTTGAAATTTAATAACATTTCTGCAATCGTTTAACCATTACTTATCATGTAATATTTACTTTGTTTGCTGTGGGACACAAAAGGCGTTTTCTCCGACATGCTGCGCTGATGCGTCATCACTGTTGCCAACTTTTGCGAGACAAATAAGCAACCGCAGCTTCAAAAACAAGCCCAATATTATTTGATTATTTATTATCAATTATTTATGATCAATAAATGAGACAACAACATATTCAAATGAAACAAAAAAAAATTATTAGAAAAGCAAAATCAGTTTGAAAAGCAAAAACTGAAGTTATTTTACAAAATCAGCAAAATGCAACAAAGCAGGAGGGCACACACTATCCACTCGTCTCCAATCGCCTGTGAGCAGAATAGGACTGGAGAGATGGAAAATTAGAAAAAGACAAGAGCTTTAAGGGGGAGCTGTAACATATACATCTGGTTTGAATATATTTTATTAGGGTATAACATATGGTTATTATTAGTATAGGCCTACTTGTTTTTTTATTATAGCCTGTGATAATTACATTTACAATATACAATACAAAAACATTGTAGAAATTAAAAATGTACCCTAAAAAAGGTTATCACGCTCGTCCATTACGTCTTCTAATATCATTGCTTGGATTACAGCGACACACACCTTCACAATGAATGTGATTTCCTCCAATGAGGGGGAGGTCGGGGTGGAATGTTTGACGAATTATGCTGCAGCACTAATATTATTGGCTATTAGCCGTGAGCAGAGTGTCAGTCAATGCATTGGAGAAATCTGCCATAAATGTAAAGAAATATTGCTTGTCAGAGTTTCCTATCAAGCAACCATATTTTTTAAAGTAAGCCCAAAAAAACTCAACCCGTGACCCAGGATTTTTTAATGCGACTTAACAACAAAACAAAAAAAAAATCCCAAAGTTGTACAACTCTGGCGCTCATTACAAATTCAGAAATTGCTGCTTCAACAGGTTTTATAGTAGTTAAATTGAACGCTCATTGGCTCTCGACTGTCTGAATGTGAAATGTGTGCCTTCACGGAGTGGACTGGGATAATTTCACTGCATATTTCGGTCTATTATGTTTTATATCTTTTCATATTCATTCCAAAATGGCCATGTTTAGGTTTGTGGGTAGATTAAGGGGTCTAAAAATCTAAATCATTTATTGATAATGAAAAAAAAAAAGCATTGATAAAAGATTAGTAAATATTGTGTATATACTGTGGCGAAAAAAATGATGCAGAAGTTGGTTCTGTTGCAGGCATTGTGCCTTTCCAAGAATTATCTCATCTGAAGATGTTAAATGCGACTCGCAGTGCATTTATGTACAAATTTTGAATTAATTCTCAGTTGAACTTCAGCATCTTTGTGTAATGTGTCCTTTTGATTCGGTATTTGTGTGCTGTTTTATGTGCGTGTACACAGGGAGATGCGTGTCCTCATAAGCAGTCTTAACTAAGTTAAAAACAAAGTTTTAAATGAACGTCAACTAAGAAAATCTGATGTGTCAGAACCGTGCATTTGGTCTGAAAGTGAGAGCAGCTTGCTGTCAGTGTTATAAATATTAAAGAACAAAAGAAAATTCAGTCTGCTCAAATTTGCTCTTGACTGAATAACTTCATCTTTAATAAGGATTAATCTATAAATATGTGGTAAAACTTGAGATGTACTGCTCAGCAAAATTAACAGTCTCACGCAGGCGCTACATGCAGCATAGGTTGTTTTGTGTAAAAACATGAAGGCAGAGTGCTGAAAGAAATTAAATGAAAGAATGTATGAATTAATTCATTCTATGAATGCATAAGAGAGAACTGACTGTCTTCAGAAAAGTTTCTATGATATTTGCTTTTCATCTTCCCTCCATGTAATGCCTAATAAAGCAGTGTTAAAAAGTGCAGCACAGCTTTGTTTACAGCGGCTACCAGGGAAACCACTCTCTAATGCTGCTGTTCCATCAGCGCCACCTGCTGTCAGACAGTGGAGTTACATTTTCATTCAGCCCATCTGCCTTTTTTGTTCAGACCAATGCAAAAATCGGATCGATTTTTTTGTTGTAAATCTTAACCTGTAGATGGAAAACAAGCTAATGTGCATTCTAAAAATATCAACACTAAAATGCCTTTAATTTATGATTTTGATACTTAAAATTAGTTAAAGTTTGAAATGTGTGGTTTATCATTTCATGATTTTTTATTTTTATTTATTACAATATTTTTTTTGGTCAAATCTAGTAGATAACATGTTATGTTGTAAGTCACCAAACCAAGATTTTTTGATTGTTAAAAATCCGGCCGTCATTTTAAATTTTAATATCTTAATGTTTGTTCAAACAAAAAGTGCATAGTGCTGCTAATTTTATTTATTGTTTGTTGGTTTTCAACATTAAACAGTAACTTTATTATTTTTCCTTCAATTGTGTTAATAATAATTTCCTGAAAATATTATGTTCTTTGTGTTGTCTTAATTTTGACAATCCATTGCATATTCAAATGGTACTAAAACTGAGTATTAACCTACACTCAGTTTTTGGTCCCCCCCACCCCCACCTGTCAGACCAGAATTGCACCCCTGAATGACTGACCGTGTTTGTGATTTGAAAATACGTGTGTGCACGTTCATTGCAGAACACGATTTATAATTCATCTCTCAACCGCTTGTAAATCTGTGTAAACAAATTTGTTGAAGACAAAAGCCTGTGTATGTGTAATTTTTTATTGATTAACTAGACTATTCTAAATGTTTTGATGTCTGTTGCTTTATGCCATTAAACTTGGTGTTAACTTGTATTTTTCTTATTTCATCTCAGACCTGATGGCACTGAAAGAGGATAGTCAAGAACTGAATGAAACGGAAGAGAAAGATCAAAATGATTTCAAAACTGAAAAAAAAGTGATTAGTTGCTCACAGAATGAAAATACTTCCTCACCAAAAAAAGCTCAAAAAACACAAACTACAAACCTTAATTCTCACATGAGAATTCATACTGGAGAGAGCTCTTTCACCTGCCAACATTGTGGACAAATTTTCAATCAAAAAGAAAGCCTTGAAGTCCACATGAAAATTCACAATGAAAAGAAGCCGTTCGTATGCTCTCAGTGTGGAAAGTGTATTACACAGAAAAAAAACCTTAATGCCCACATGAGAATTCACACTGGAGAGAGACCTCACACCTGCAAACTCTGTGGAAAGAGTTTTTTACGAAATGGAGGTCTTAAGATGCACATGAGAACTCACAGTGAAGAGAAGCCATTTGAATGCTCTCAGTGTGGAAAGTGTTTTACACTGAAAAAACTCCTTAATGCCCACATGAGAATTCACACTGGAGAAAAGCCTTACACCTGCGAACAGTGTGGGAAGCGTTTTGGATTAAAAGGAAACCTTCATACTCATATGAGAATTCACACAGGAGAGAATCCATTTGTATGTGATCAGTGTGGAAAGAGTTTTATACAGAAAAAACAACTTTATTCCCACATGAGAATTCACACTGGAGAGAAGCCTTACATCTGTGATCAGTGTGGAATGAGTTTCAGATATAAAGAAAGCCTTAATTATCACATGAGGATTCATTCAAGAGAGAACAGTTTTATATGTCATTAGTGCAAAAGGAGTTTCACAGACAAGAAACACTTAAAGAAACAAGTTAAAATTCACATCGGAGAGAAACCTTTCATGTGCAATCATTGTGGAAAGAGTTGCTCAAGAGAAGGACACCTTAAGGATCACATGAGAATTTACACTGGAGCGAAACCTTTCACATGTGAACCGTGTTAAATTAGTTTTACATATAACAAAGACCTGGAAATAAATGGCCATTTTCCTCCGTGTGACGAGTTTAGGAAATAGGAGTTTCTGCAATTCATTCTGGAAGACAATTAAATTGTAGTTAGTGTAATAGTTTTGTTCTTTTTCACATAGATACACATAAAAACTCTGTTTGTGTTATTTGTTAAAGAGTATGACAAGAAAAATGTTGTGTGAAATCAAGGCTACATTCGCACCGCAGCTGAATGCAGGCTACATCTGACTCACCTTCATGATGACTACTTACTTCTTTTGTTTGCATCCTTCATCTCTTTATACTTAACCATAAGGCTTTTTTATTTTCTTTTGTGCATATGTACAAATGTGTCCATACCTGTCTTCTTTGCTGTAGTTTCAAATATTAAGCAGTTGCAGTAGATGCCCTCTAATTTCCACTATGTAGAGGTGTCACTCAATTTCTTGTGTTGATTCCTCTGAATCAAAATATTCATCTAACTTCTACCTCTCTGGGAAGTGCAACAATGTAACTGGAAGATTATAAATAAATCAACATAAACTGAACAAAATGTCTTGTTTCCATTGATTCTAGGTGTTTTTTAGCTTATTATTTAGACAAGTTGATTTCAATTTAATGTTGTAATATCTGGATGAGTTTACTGATTGTGGAACCTTAGAAATACCAGGCAACTTTACATTTATGATCAGGAAAAGCATAGAAATATTATTCTAGTTATGCTCTGCTCTGAAATATGTTTTTTTATCAGCACCGATCATTCTTTGTTGTTTTTTGTGTATATATATATATATGTTGTTTTTTGTGTGTATATATATATATGTGTGTGTGCGTGTGTGTATATGTACGTATACTTACTGTTTCCTTTCAAACAATCCTGTGTGAGCTGATGTGCAGAAAGCCCTGTTAATCTAAATGCTGGGCTCATCCAGAGTCGGAGGAAATGAGTGTGCAAGCTGGGCTGTAGGGATGAATGAGATCTGAGATTTACACAGGAGCAAGACTGTAACAGCCTTTGAATGTGATGAGCAGTATCTTACATTGAATATGACAGATGACAATGTAAAATGTGAGTGATGTGAGAGAATTTCTTGGAATAGTTGAGCAGCAGAGTTCTGAATGTATCCAAGTTTATTAATCCTCTTTATGGGAAGGCCATAGAAAAGAGAGTTTCAGTTGTCTAGTCAGGGAGGTGATAAAAGTGTGTACAATAATTTCTGCACCTTTGATATTTAAAGTAGGATGAAGGCAAGCAATATTATCAAGGTATAAAAAGGTTCATTTGATAAGTGAGGAAATGTGATGAATAAAAGGAGAGAGAAGGATTGAAAATTTAGACCAAGATTTGGATGGCCTAAGACACCAGCAATATTAACCAATTGAATAGAGAAGCTACCGAACAGCAGTGTTTGGTCAGTGTTACGGAAGTTATAGGACACCCAAGTATTGATATCATCAACATGTGTAGATATGGAATTGGTGGGGATGAGAGCAGTAGGTTTATTCTTTGCGGACCAAGGAGAAAACCCTGTGGCACACCATAAGAAACAGGTGCAATAGTGAACTTGAATGGTAAAGAAATAAACCAGTAGAGATCAGTTACAGAAATATCAATAGCAGAAACATGGGAAATTATTGTACTGTGCAGTGTTAATTTTGACATCGAATTTTGATTTAGTTTTAGTCATAGTCTTTTGACTAAAATGCCATTTAGTTTTAGACATATTTTAGTCATCTGAATTTTTTTTAGCTTTAGTCTAGCTTTAGTCGACTAAATATCATAAGATTTTAGCCGACTAAATCTACAGTAAATTTAGTCGGCTTAAATCTAATGGGTTTTCAAATTCACTAGGTTTGATATTAAGGTTTTATCATGATAGACACCGATTTAACTGCGGTGACACACAACATGCCTTTATGTTAAAATGAAATAAAACCACTTCTCATAAAGAACAAGAACATGGTCTTCTTTTCAATGAAATACAAATGGTTATATAGGCTAATTACGCATCCTTTATAACAACTTGTTTACCACATTCTTCATTCTTTCAAGCAGACAGATTTATTTCTATAAATAAATTTAGATTAGTCTTTAGGGCTGCTAAAGTGATTCAGTCAAGAGCAGTGAGTGATTTTCTGTCTTTCTTTTGTTGCTTGATTAACATCAATGCCACAGACAATAGCAACTAAATGAGGCTGCTGTCCCTTTAAAACCGGATGCACGGATGCAATGTACTGATACACATCCAATATTCTCCCAACTGTTTATGTTCACTTAAGACATAACCGAGTGTGTTTACGTGAATACTCATAAAAAGACAATTCAACATAATTTTGTGTGTATTTCTCCGTTCATGAGAGACGTGAAAGAGTACTCGTGTGCTGTGTGAGAGGCGCTGCTTCGGTGTGTGCGCTGAGAAAACCGGACCGAATTGAGTTCTCTTTTGCATCGTCAGATTTATCCATATGTCTGCTCTTCTCTTACTCCCAGATATCGACATTTTTGTACGTCCCTCCCTAACATTTTCGTCTAGTTTTTATTAGTTGATGAACTAATTACTTGATTAGTTAGCTGTGGATTGCCGGATCGGCTTTCACCGTGGACGAAGCGGAGTCCAGCCCGGGGTCGTCACATGTGGTTGCCGCAAGCCCGCAGGACCCAGCTGCGCCGTTCTCAAGCCTGCCCGCCTCTGCTCACTCAAGCCGGCCTCCGCATACTCGGCCTCCACTCACTCAAGGCCGCGGTGTGTGACACTGTTTCGTTGTGAAAGCGAAACTACTTTGTTTGGCCTTCCAAAACTAATGGCACCAGAATCGGCAGCCAACTCTTAAGTAGAAGTCTCAATGCTATGGAGAAAGCAAAAATGAGATTATGGGTTTACTGATAGAAGTGGAGTTGAGAGGCTGCCACTTTCTCCATCAATTTAAACAGTAATGAACGATTAGTTATACATATATTGAGTGGGTAAGGCTGGGGTAACAACCGCTGTATGTCTTCTAATTGGAAAAACACCAGCACTAAGCAGCTGGGAAATAAGGAGCCAAATGGGCAAAGAGATAACAGAAACCAATTTTTTAAATAGGGTAGCTGGAGCAGGATCTGGGTGACATGTCATGTTGAATTTCTTCATTATCTCGGAGCTATCAGAGTATGAATATCAACTACAGTGCTAGAAGCAAAGTCAGTGAAGGTATATAGAGTATATGTCACAAGTACCTTGATATTGATTACAACAGTCAGTTAACAGGTAAATATAAACAATAACGGGAAATAATTGCATGAACGAAAACAAAAACTGAAAATGAAGGAATGTTGCCTGGGCTGTCTTTAAGGCTCAATCCCAATTCTACCCCTTAGCCCTTCCCCTTTCCCCTTGTCTCAATTCTCTTTTGGTTGGAGGGGTAGGGGTAGGGCCAGACAGCCCTTCAAACTAAATTTTTTCGGGACCACACTTTATCTCAGCATGAACCGGTTACAGCGGCAACATGGCTGCCCGAGCGAACAAAAATACACATAAATGTAAGCATTTTTGGCATTAATAAAGATTTTAACGAAAAGTAATCATTTGTTTTATATTACATTCAATCATGAGTTCATATTTACGGTCATGTTACTCAAAGAAATGTTTGCAAAAAATCGCTAAAGTTTGCTAACGTCATATCATTACTGACTGCACAATAGTGCCACAACATATTTTCATGTCTGATCAGGACCATAACCACCATAGTAATTGAGGGGGGGCTAGCCCCCCAATAATTGGAAATCGCTAAACCTTTTTCTCAAATATTGCCAATTCGAGAGACAGAGAGAGAGAGATGAAAGTAGCGTGTATGTGAGTCTGTGCATCTATCTTTACAACGAGTGAGTTTACTTCCAAAACAGCGATTTTATCCTCTCGTTGCTGGAAAATATAATGTAGCGATTCGATATTTAAACTGTTATTAATAAAAGTCGTGGGGCAGCGTTGACAAGTTTCTTTGCTCCTGGATGTGAGAGATCTCCGATAGATAGATATATATATATAATATGTATGTGTGTGTATGTGTGTGTGTCAGTAAGCAGTGCATTAATATAGAATGGTAATTAAAGGCTCTAATGCACACCAGTATAGGTGTGTGTATTGTAGGAGCTAGACGACGTATGATGATGTGTGACAGCATTGTAGTGGTGTCCCAATTCTTAGAGGAATATTTTCACCCCTACCCCTTGACACTCTGTTTCAAGGGACAAGGGGAAGGGGTATAAAATAGAATTGGGTTTGGGCCTAAGACATGTCTACAGGCCCGGTTCTAGGATTGTGTGTCTGGGGGAGGGGTGTATTATTTTACAGTGGAATTATAGGTCTTTGGTTTAATTCAAAAGCATTTTTGGCAAATTCACAATGATTCACTTCAATTAGTAATTATATTTTATTTATTTTAAATTAAATTAATTTAAAGGATTTTTAAAATACTTTCTCTAATGTGCCTTGCAAGAAAACCATTTAGAATTGTTTATTGCACCAAAAGTAATTTCAAAGAAGCATTAAATGTATGTACAATTGAGGTCACCATTGCAGAATCTGTGAAACGTTAATGATATAAAAAGGATGGTTTATTCAAAATGCATTTTGTTTTTATTTTATTACTGCTATTTTAAAACAATCTATTTCACATAAAAGATGTTTACATACCACAAGACTAAATAATTTACACAAAAAATCCAGTAAAAAAATTACATGCTTGATTCTTAATTCTTAAAACTGATTCTTAATACTGTGTGTTATCACCTGGATGATCAAAAATGGCAAACATTCACTGATGCTCAAGGCAACATTCTACATTAAGAACCCTTGTTCTATAGGACAGTGGGCAGAACAGGACTGCACAGGAAAAACATGGGATACATCATCAAAACAAATCATAAAAACAGTCGTGGTCATCAGTGTAACGCTACGTGTAGAGGAAAGGCACAAGAAGACAAAGGTCATCTACACAAGCATTTAATAGAATCCAAGAAGATGGATAATCCATGAAGGCATCGGGAACACGCAGCAAAACAACATCAACAATACCGGACAAGGAAGAACTGAAAGGGAACAACTTAAATACACAGACCAGATGAAGATAATTACCTAACACAGGTGAACAGAACGCACTAATCAAAGGACGAGGTGGTGGCGGCGAAGGGCAGGAAGAGAGGCAGGCAGATAACCCGGGTGGCGACTTTGGAGGGAGGAGACATGAGGAGCCAGGGAGGAGCAGACGGAGGGAGGAGCCAGGTTGGAGACAGGAGGGTCTTGGAGCAGGAGCCAGGTGGGACCCAGGCCGCAGCCATGAATACGGCCTACGGGGATCCGACAGAGGACCAAGGTGGAGCTGGAGGTAGGGGAGGAGCCCAACGGAGCCGGTGGGACAGATCGACGAGACGCAGCCAGAGGAGTGGAGTCCTGAGGCGATGGCGGGTTGACGACTGACCAAGGTGGAGCCAGAGGGATGAGGGAACCCGGCAGAGCTGGTGGACTGACGGGCCATGGTGGAGAGGAGAACACGGGTGAACAGAATGAACTAATCAAAGGAGAGACAGAAACTAGGTCAAAGGAAACACGAGGGAAGAAAACAAACTAAAAGTCCATGATGGAGACAATCGAGTAATGACACAGTATTGAAAATGTTTAGTATGTTTACTTTTAAACTAAAATTAAATTCTTTTTTTTCCCATAATATTTTTTATATTTTCACTTTGAAATATAACATTTTACAATCACATACATTCTTTCAAATTCCATTCAACCATAAGATTGCTGCGTTTCTCAAAAAAGATTAAACAAAACAAAAACAAATAAACAAACAAAGAACAAGAATACTCCCTGTTTCAGCAAATGGTAATTTTTTCTAAATTAACTATATACTGATGAATGCGAAATGAAACATATATGTTAAATAAATAAATTGTACAAAGTCGGAACCAGCATTGTCCACAAAATTTAGTCATCAACTTCATCTGTTAAATCCAAATCCTTAATATAATCAATGAAAGGGCTCCATATGTTTTCAAATACATACTGTTTAGCCTTTAATTTGTAAGTTATCCTTTCTAATGAAAGGCTTGACAACATGTCTTATCCATTAAATAATAAATGGTCAGTGAATTTTTGTCCACAATAGAGCGACACATTTTTTGGCATAAAGCAAGCTCTATTGGTCTATAAATGCTTGCTCATTTCTACTATAATTTTGTTTCTCTGGGTATAAGCCCAGCAGAAAAAGCTTAGGGTCCAGTAAAATTTGTTTTGAAATGATCTTCTCAATAATAACTCTCACCTCTTCCCAAAATATTTTAATCTTTCTGCACTGCCAAATAGAGTGAAACAAAGTTCCTTTAGCTTCCATACATTTTGTACATATATCTGGTACATTTTTATTGTATCTGTTTAATTCTACCGGTGATACATATGTCCGCATTAACTATTTATACCAGGGGTGTCAAACTCACTCACAGAAGGGGCCAAAATTTAAAACACAGTGTAAGTCATGGGCCAAACAGATTTACATTTATTGAACAGACTAAAATGACTTTTTGTTTTAATCAGAAATCTGAATTTGAACAGCCAGAATCCTGTAAATCTTCTCAGTAACACAAATAAAATAATACATTTTAAACAAATTAAATAAAAATAAAATAAATTTGTTCAAATAAATTTTCATAAACAATACATTCACGCAAAAAAATGAAAATATTTCAGATATAAACAAGCTGGTGAAATTGTGCAAATCTTGCAAATAAAACTATTTTGATTTCAGGAAAAGGTGCAAAAAAAAAAAACAATAAACAAATCACAAAAAACATATTTTGTTTTCTTTCTTATGTCCTTTTGTCCTTGTGGGATGTTTGGCATCTTTTCTTGGCTACAAGTTCATTAATGTTTGGGTTTAGGTTCTGAGCTGTGGAAACTCTCAGAGTGGAGTGGAGGTGTTCATCAGTGAAAAGGCTTCTGTGTGCGTTTTTGTTCAAATTCATCAAAGAAAAAAGTTGCTCACACAGGTATGTACTTCCAAACATGCAGAGCATTCGGGCAGCTTGTAAGCAAAGTTGAGGCATCGTTTCGGGAATGAAGCTGGGGAACTGTGCGGGCCCCACAGTGTCATACTTTTCCTTGAGTATGCTATTACACTGGAGTTCTATCAGCTCAATCTGAATGTTTGCAGGTGCTTTTTCCACGTCAACTGCAAATGGATTACCGAACAGTTCTAAATTAATTTTCTGCGCTTCAAAGTCAGCAAAGCGTCGTGTGAACTCAGCGCGAAGTGTGCTCAGTTTATCAACAAAATGCGCAAAAAACTTGGTTTGTAATTGTTTGGCAACACGGAAAGTGACATAAATTTCCTTGCTGCATCTGAATCTCCCACAGGCGTAGCTTGGCTTGAAAAGCTTTCACTGCATCTTTCCGTCCCTGAAGCTGGAGGTTTAGTGCAGTAAGATGCTTAGTTATGTCACACAGAAATGCTAACTCGTGCAACCACTTTTCATCCCGGATAACTGTGGAGTCTTTTCCTTTACTTTCCATGAACTGACAGATTTCCTCACACAACTCAAAAAATCTGTCGAGCACTTTTTCTAGACTTAGCCATCGCACCTCTGTCACCAAGTTCAGAATGTATTTCCTCCAGAAAAGACTGAAATTGGCTGTGATTTAAGTGTCTGTGTCACAGTGCTCATTACAGGTTCCATCTTAAGGGCTTTACCGCACAGCATTTCTTGGTGGATAATGCGGTGATAAACTGTCAGCTCACATGTGCAATTTTCCCTCTGCATATTCTCCCGCATCCTTCCAACTAGTCCACTCTTTTCCCCACACATTGCGTGCGCTCCGTCAGTCGTCAGTCCCGTGAGTTTGTCCCAGGGCAGTTTCATGTCATTTACACATTTAGATACTTCTTCAAATATGTCTTTTCCTGTGGTTGTGCCATGCATTGACTTAATACCCAAAAATGGCATAAAATGGAGTCCACTCCACGGATTAAGACTGCCAGCTGTGCAGTGTCAGTCGTGTCAGTGCTCTCATCCACAGCAAGGGAGTATGCAATTAAGTTTTTTCCCTTTTCTGTCAACTTTGCTTGTAAATCAGTGGCAAGCTCACACACCCGATCAGCAATGGTATTTCTGCTTAGGCTTACATTTAAAAATGATTGTTTTTTGTCTGGACACAGGACATCGCACACTTTAATCATGCAGCTCTTCAGAAACTCTCCTTCGGTAAATGGCCGGGCGGATTTACCGATCTTTTCTGCCACTTTATAACTAGCTTTCACGACAGCTTCACTTTGCGATTTTGCTTTTGTAAACATAGTCTGCTGTGACACTAGACTCGTTTTAAGCTCTTCTACCTTCTGTAGCTTCTGCTGTATGTTGAGATCTTTGTACTTGTCCTTGTGTTTCGTCTCATAGTGTCACGAACGAGACTCCCGCCGTGCCTCCCGCTCACCACCAGAGGGAGCTCTCTCCCGAGTTTTGAACTTTATCCGGACTACACACACACACACACTCACATACCTGGCTCTGATTGCTCCTGCACCTGACTCTCGTTAAGTGGACTATTTAACCAGCTCTCAGACTCTCCCTCATTGCGAAGACTTGTATTGCCTCGGTGTACATTTCTGAGCGTTTCTTCCCGTGTCTGGCCTCTCTTTTGATTCTCGAACTCTTGCTATTGTTCTTTGACTACTGATTGTTTGCTGCCTGCCCCGACCCTTTCCCAGCTGGCTCGACTGACAACACTATCTGAGGAGCTTGCTAATGCGCTGCGGAGTATGCGCCTCTCGTCTCTGGAATCAGCGCTTAATCAGCCGAGCATGGACACGTCATTCTCTTCCACTCCCTCGATGAATCCTCGCCTGGCTCTTCCAGACAAATTTGACGGAAACCCCACGAAGTGTAAGGGATTTCTATTGCAATGCTCCTTGTTTGTCAACCAACAGCCTGCGATGTACACCACTGATATCAGCAAGATCTCCTTTGTATGTTCACTCCTAACTGGGAAGGCTTTGGAGTGGGCCACGGCAGTATGGAGGGAGGATGGATCAGCTTTCCCCACATTTAGTACTTTTCTCCGATGCTTACGAGAAATATTTGAACATCCTGAAGGAGGTAAAGATGCGGATGAACAATTGCTCGCCTTATCTCAGGGCAGAAATACCGCAGCTGAGTACGCCTTGTCATTTCGCACCCTCGCCGCTCAGACTGATTGGGTTGAAAGCACATTGAAACTGCTCTTCCGCAAGGGACTCAGCCCAGAACTACAATCGGAACTGGCGTGCAGGGACGAGGGGAGAACACTCAACCAATTCATAGAACTGGCTATTCAAATTGACAATTCGATTAGTTCTCGTCGCCCTACCAGAACGATACCTACCAGTCATTCGGTCCAATCACTTTTTCTTCCTCCTCTTCTGTGGAACCCATGCAGCTCGGATACACTCACCTGTCTCCCGAGGAGCGAGAGCGCCGAATCACTCAACGTCTGTGTCTCTATTGTGGCCAAGCCGGCCATCTCTGGGCCTCCTGTCCCAAACGACTGCCTCTTCGTAATCCCTCTGCGGTGAGTCCTTGCATTCAGGCACATCACTCCAGTACATGCATAAAAGTACCCATAACACTATCCATAGAGGGTAATAACATATCTACCTCAGCACTCTTGGACTCGGGCAGCAGGGAATTTTATGTCACACGAATTCGCTCGACAACATAACATTTCTCTAATCCCTTGCAATTCTCTGCTGGCAGTGGAGGCGCTAGATGGATGTCCTCTGGGTGAGGGAAAGGTCATGCACACCACCGTGGACTTACATTTGGAGACCGGGACCCTTCACACGGAGAGCATTCGTTTCTACATCATCACTTCACCACATAACCCGGTAATTCTCGGACTTCCCTGGTTACGACAACATGACCCACTCATCTCCTGGAAGGAGGGTCGGATCATTCAGTGGGATCCTTCATGTCAAGTCAAGTGTCTGAGCAACAAACCAGCAATCTCAGTTCAAGCCGTCAAACTCACGGAGAAATCAGCTCACTCATCCACACTTCCCTCAGAGTACACGGACCTCGTGGAGGCCTTCAGTAAATCCAAGGCATCAGAACTACCTCCTCACCTCTCTAGCGACTGCGCTATTGACTTATTACCAGGCACAACACCACCCAAAGGCCGTATCTTTCCTCTATCTCAACCAGAGTCGGAGGCTATGAAGAACTATATCAACGAGGAACTTTCTAAAGGATTCATCAGACCATCAATCTCACCTGCATCAGCAGGATTCTTCTTCGTTAGGAAAAAAGATGGAGGTCTATGTCCATGTATCGATTACTGGGGTCTCAACGACATTACTGTTAAATTCCGATACCCATTACCCCTAGTACCATCTGCCCTGGAGCAACTTCGCAAGGCCAACTACTTCACCGAGTTAGATCTCCGCAACGCTTACAATCTCATCCGCATCAGAAAGGGTGATGAGTGGAAGACAGCCTTCTCCACCTGTACTGGGCACTATGAGTATTCCGTTATGCCTTTCGGCCTTGCTAACAGTCCTTCTGTGTTCCAATCCTTCATCAATGACGTCTTCCGGGACATGCTGGATCGTTGGGTAATCGTTTACATCGATGACATCCTTATCTACTCCAACACATATGAGGAACACGTACAACACGTGAGGTCAGTGTTACAAAGACTCATCCACCATCAGCTGTATGCCAAAGCTGAATTTCACCAGACTGGTACGTCATTCCTGGGTTACATCATCAGTCAGGAGGGAGTGGCAATGGATGAGAAGAATGTCAGAGCAGTTCTCGACTGGCCACAACTGGCGACACTAAAAGAACTACAAAGTTTCTTAGGATTTGCAAATTTCTACCGCCGCTTCATCAGAAACTAGCAGCTGCCCCTCTAACCTCCATGACAAGGAGAAGCTCAGCACATCTCATATGGTCTACCTCAGCACTAGAGGCCTTCACGGAACTCAAATCACGCTTCACATCTGCTCCCATTCTTCATCACCCTGATCCTGAAATCTCGTTCATAGTCGAGGTGGATGCCTCAAATACTGGCATCGGGGCCATTCTCTCACAGCGGCATGGTACTCCACCTAAGCTTCACCCTTGTGCCTACTTTTCTCGCAAGCTCAGTTCTGCTGAACAAAACTATGATGTCGGTAACCGGGAATTGTTGGCTATGAAGGCAGCTATGGAGGAATGGCGACACTGGCTAGAGGGATCAAAGCACCCCTTCGTTGTCCTGACGGATCACAAGAATCTGGAATATCTACGATCTGCTAAAAGACTAAACCCCAGACAGGCCCGGTGGGCGCTGTTCTTTACATGCTTCGATTTCTCTGTCACATATTGACCTGGTTCCAGGAATACCAAGGCGGATGCTTTGTCACGTCAACACGACTGCCTAGATCCCAGTAACTCTGAGGAAAGCCTTCTCCCTGAATCATTGATTGTGGCCCCCGTCCAGTGGGACATCATGACAGAGCTTGAACAGGCCAATTCACAAGAAATCTCCCCTCCCGAATGCCCTCCCGATAAGATCTTTGTTCCTCAGGAACTCCGTGAAAGGGTCATGCAACACGTTCACTCGGGGCTCAGCTCTGGTCATCCTGGGATTATGGCCACTCTCCATCTCCTCCAGAACAAATTCTGGTGGCCAACCACGAGGACTGACACTATAGACTTTATCCATGTTTGCATCACCTGTAACAAAAGTAAATCTCCCAGACACCTACCATCCGGCTTGTTGCACCCCTTACCAGTTCCCCACCGACCATGGTCCCATCTGGCTATTGACTTCATCACTGACCTCCCCAAGTCCAATAACAACACCACAATACTCACCGTCATAGACCGTTTTTCCAAGGCCTGTCGGTTAATTCCTCTCCCCAAACTACCCACAGCTTTTGCAACAGCTGAATCCCTATGCAACTTTGTGTTTCACTTCTATGGGCTCCCTGAGGACATCGTGTCGGATCGAGGTCCTCAATTCACCTCCAGAGTATGGTCAGCTTTCTTTCAAAAGCTGAATGTCAACATCAGCCTCACCTCAGGATATCATCCACAATCTAATGGCCAGACGGAACGACTCAATCAGGAGATCACACGATTCCTCAGATCATACTGCCAACAGAATCAGACTGACTGGAGCCGTTACCTCATGTGGACAGAGTACGCTCAAAATTCACTACAAAAACCCTCTACTGGACTCGCTCCATTTCAATGTATAATGGGTTTCCAACCACCGTTATTTCCATGGTCAGGAGAACCCACTGAAGTACCTGCTGTCAACGACTGGCTCCAGAGGAGCGAGAACATCTGGAACCAAGCTCACATACACTTACTACATGCTGTTAGAAGACAAAAATCGCAAGCTGATCGTCACCGTCGCCCCAATCCTGAATACACTCCAGGGCAATGGGTCTGGTTGTCTACCCGAGATCTCCGCCTCCGACTCCCATGCAGAAAACTCAGTCCCAGGTATGTGGGTCCCTTCCAAATTATTAAACAAATTACACCAGTTTCTTTCCGTTTGGCATTACCCGCTAATTATCGCATTTCTCCCACTTTTCATGTTTCACTTCTCAAACCCGCTGGTGGTCCGAGAGCGGAGGAGGAGGAGCAGACCAGTGACCAGGGTCCTCCACCCATCCTGATGGATGGCGAGGAGATTTACCAGGTTTGAGAACTACTCGATTCCAGACGTCGGGGTGGCACCCTCCAATTTATCGCATTAAAAGAGTGGTACGGTCCGGAGGAGCGTTCCTGGGTCAATGCTAAGGACATCCTCGACCCCCTCGACCCCAACGACTTTCATAGGACGCACCCAGATAAGCCGGCCTCTCGACCACGTGGAAGACCCCGGCGTCGCCTGCCTCCTCGCGTCAGGAGCCGCTCACGGGGGGGTGGGCTCTGTCACAAACGAGACTGATTGCTCCTGCACCTAACTCTCGTTAAGTGGACTATTTAACCAGCTCTCAGACTCGCCCTCATTGCGAAGTCTTGTATTGCCCCGGTGTACATTTCTGAGCGTTTCTTCCCGTGTCTGGCCTCTCTGTTGATTCCCGAACTCTTGCTATTGTTCTTTGACTACTGATTGTTTGCTGCCTGCCCCGACCCTTTTGCACGTCCCTGACTAACGATTTGGCTTCTCTCCTCTGTTGTGTTTGACTTTGCCTGTTGATTACGATTTCAATAAAGCTGCAGATGGATCCTCACTCTGTTGACGTCTCGTTACAACATCCACTGCAAATACCTCTCGGTGAAGGAAGGGTCATGCACACCACCATGGACTTGCATTTGGAGACCGGGACCCTTCATACTGAGAGCATTCGCTTCTACATCATCACCTCACCACATAACCCTGTAATTCTCGGACTGCCTTGGTTATGCCAACATAATCCTCCCATCTCCTGGAAGGAGGGTCGGATCATTTAGTGGGATCCTTCATGTCAATCCAAATGTCTGATCGACAATCCAGCAATCTCCGTTCAGACCGTTACGCTCACGGACGAGCCAGTTCTCCCTTCTACACTTCCCTTGGAATACTCCGACCTCGTTGAGGCTTTCAGCAAGTCCAGGGCATCGGAACTACCTCCTCATCGTTCTAGCGATTGCGCCATTGAATTATTACCAGGTGCAGCACCACCCAAAGGTCGCATCTTTCCCTTGTCACAACCCGAGTCCGATGCTATGAAAACCTACATCAATGAGGAACTTTCGAAGGGGTTCATCAGACCATCAACATCACCTGCATCAGCTGGCTTCTTCTTCGTTAAGAAAAAGGATGGTGGCCTACATCCTTGCATCGATTACCGGGGCCTCAATGACATCACTGTTAAATTCTGATACCCTTTACCTCTACTGACAGCTGCCTTGGAACAACTTTGCAAAGCCAAATACTTTTCCAAGTTAGATCTCTGCAACGCTTATAATCTCTACCATCCGGCTTATTGCACCCTTTGCCGGTTCCCCACCGACCATGGTCTCATCTGGATATAGACTATCACTGATCTCCCCAAATCCGCTCAATACGCTCAAAATTCACTTCAAAAACCCTCAACTGGACTAACCCCTTTCCAATGCATAATGGGTTTCCAACCACCTTTTTCCCATGGTCAGGAGAACCCACCGAGGTACCTGCTGTCAACGACTGGCTCCAGAGGAGCGAGAACATCTGGAACCAAGCTCACATACACTTGCTACATGCTGTTAGAAGACAAAAGTCGCAAGCTGATCGTCACCGTCGCCCCAGTCCTGAATACACTCCAGGGCAATGGGTCTGGTTGTCTACCCGAGATCTCCGCCCCCGACTCCCATGCAGAAAGCTCAGTCCCAGGTATGTGGGTCCCTTCCAAATTATTAAACAAATTACACCAGTTTCCTTCCGTTTGGCATTACCCGCTAATTATCGCATTTCTCCCATAAAAAGAGTGGTACGGTCCGGAGGAGCGTTCCTGGGTCAATGCTAAGGACATCCTCGACCCCACACTCACCAACGAGTTTCATAGGACGCACCCGGATAAGCCGGCCCCTCGACCACGCGGAAGACTCCTGCCTGCCTCCTCGCGTCAGGAGCCGCTCACAGGGGCTCTCCCGAGTTTTGAACTTTATCCGGACTACACACACACACACACACACACACTCACATACCTGGCTCTGATTGCTCCTGCACCTGACTCTCGTTAAGTGGACTATTTAACCAGCTCTCAGACTCTCCCTTCATTGCGAAGTCTTGTATTGCCCCGGTGTACATTTCTGAGCGTTTCTTCCCGTGTCTGGCCTCTCTGTTGATTCCCGAACTCTTGCTATTGTTCTTTGACTACTGATTGTTTGCTGCCTGCCCCGACCCTTTTGCACGTCCCTGACTACGATTTGGCTTCTCTCCTCTGTTGTGTTTGCTGGTGTCTGACTTTGCCTGTTTGATTACGATTTCAATAAAGCTGCAGATGGATCCTCACTCTATTGACGTCTCGTTACACATAGTGCCATCTTACGTTATATTCTTTAATTACGGCCACATTACCGCCGCAAACAAGGCATACAGGTTTACCTCCAATGTCAACAAACATATACTCTGCCTCCCACCATTTTTGAAAACCCCTGTTTTCAAAGTCCATTTTTCGTTTGGCCATTTCTTTTGGGGATATTTTAAGCACCGAACCATTTATCCGCTGAACACTGATGAGTAGGCTATGTCAACAGAGCAGCAGGGAGGAGGGGCTGGTGCTGCGATCTGTTGCTTGGTGATTGGAGGTCATGAATGCACTGTAAATATTATAGTGCATTGTGGGATTTGTATGAGTGCTATATACCAGCGGGCCATTAATAATAGACATATGAAATTGTCTCTGAGTTTGACATGTCTGATTTATACTGTATAAGTTTAAGACGTGTATTTATAGACATAGTGTGAGCCTTAATACAAGCTACTTTCCAATCCTCATCCGATATTTCACATTGCATGTTTTCCTTCCATGCATTCAACTTACTGTGTATTTTCGGATGAATAAGATGTCAGCAAGCCATAAAATTCAGATATGATACCCTTTCTCAAATTATTCTTTATCATCATCTTTTCCAAAGATGAGTATTGGGGTCTAGTATGGGCATTAGCTTGATTTGCTTTAACAAAACTTCTAAGCAGTGTTGGGCAAGCTACTTGGAAAATGTAGTGAGCTAAGCTAGCAGTTACTCTACATTAAATGAAGCTTCACTACACTAAAGCTGCTACCCTGGGAAATGTAGCAAGCTAAGCAACAGCAACATGGTAAAAGTAGTTTACTACATCTAAGCTATTTTTACCAATTTTATTTTTATATTGAACCAACTTCAAGTCAATGCTATCTCAGTGATCAAAAAATTGTCATTCAAACAGATAGGCAGGCATAATTGTGCAATTAGTTATTTAACAACTGTTCCAAACCAATTTGGAAACAAAAACAAACATAATAGCAAATAACAAAAGGTGTCGAGAGTGTGTGTATTGTTATCTGAATGCGTACATATGTGTAACTCAACACAGCTCAAACCACAGGTCAAACCACAGTAGCAAAAGAATGAAAAACTACTCCAAACCGTACCAACATGGCAAAAAAACAAAAATTTCCTCTAAATAAAATGTTATATGTGTGTGTTTGTTTGTGAAAGAGATCTATCTCTCTCAATGGAAACAAGTTTCCAACACCACATATCAAGAGGTGGCCAGGCTGGACCCTGATTCTTTTAACAAGAGGTGGTTATTCACGTGACACAATAGCAGCTTTTTTAAAAATTGCATCAGAAAGACAGTTTCTCTTTGGTCGGAACAGGTCTTTCCCCAGCAAAGGACCAGCATAAACCAGCAAAGGACCAGCTTAAACCAGCAAAGGACCAGCATAAACCAGCAAAGGACCAGCATAAACCATGTGTTGTACTTCAGGAAGATCTTCTTCATCATAGGCAGGTTTTGGAATGCATTGACAAGGTTGGTTTCAGTAGATTGCAAGTAGCTGTCCACTTAATTCAGAACTGTTCTTGTTCTGAGAGATGGGAAGTATGCAGTTACTTCATCGTCATCATCAGTTGGGTGCTCGCCATCTGTCTGCATGTGATCATCAGGATACAGAGTTTGAAGTAGGTTTACTTCTGCTTTCAGGTTTGACACAACATCAGCCTTCTTTCCACTGGGGATGTATGCCAATCTGAACATAGGATGAGCTGCAGAGGCTATGAGCAACCTTGCATCCTGAAAAATGTATCCAAACCTCTGCTTCACCCCATTGATGATGGCATCTATCAGTGGGTTACAATGATGTATGTTTGCCTCATGCTTCATCTGCTCCATTTTATCGAGAACAATTGAGATTGCTGGCACCAACACTCCGGTGTAGGCCATTTTGTCGGATTGTAGTACGTCAAGGGCCTTGGCCAGGGGCGCCATAACCTTAAAGATGCACAGAAAACACAAGGAATAAATAACACTTACTCAAAAGTAATAGTAATAATAATAATAATATGATAATAATAATTTCTTATTCATAATCATCATCATTCTAGTAAGTAGCAGTAGTTTAACATTTAGTTAACAAACTTGGAGAAAAAATTACTACGCTAGTAAGCTCAGTTAGAGGTATGTGGCTGCCTTTATGTTCAGACAGATACATGGATTACAGCATAATCAACAATTAACTTAAGAACATATCAAAATAAAGATAATATTTACCCGAACATACTCCTGTATGAAGGCGAGTTCTGCTGCTTTGAAGCGAGTCACCAGAAGCTTCTCACAGGTCTCCTGGAGCTCTTGTGTTTTTGTCAGGATACAGGTATTCAAGCGCTCCATGGCATGGTAAGTGGAGTTCCACCTTGTTGGACTGGGAACTATCAGCTGGCACCCTAGCTTGTCTTTGATGATGTCTGAAGCTTGTGTGCTTCTGTGTTGCTTGTTCCATAGTGCCTGGCATTTGCCAATCGTTGATCTTGATCCTTTTTTAAAGGCCTGTCTCTTGTTGCAACCAAGTTGAGGCTGTGGCAGGCGCATCGCTGATGAGGTGGGAGACTGTAGTCTTCTTCTGTTTCATTTAAGATGTCTGTGACATTTATGAAGACAGTGTGACCCTCCTCTTCTTCCTCATCCTCCTCTTCTCTGTCTTGAATGGTTCTTTGAACTTCTGCAAAGACACTGAAAGCCTTTACAAAATTTGAACCATTATCTGTGGTTGTAACGGTCACCTTGTATTTTATGTTGAAATCTCTGTGCACGTCTTCCAACATCTAAGCCAAAACATCATATGTATGACGCCCTATGATCCTGCGACAGGCTAATGCCCCAGAGCAGATGCTTAATGTTTCTTGGTTTATCCAATGGATAGTCACCACAAGAAAGCTTCTGTTGTTTGATGACCAAGCGTCTGTTGTGGTACATACTTGGTTCTGTTTGGACAAAATCATAGACAGTGTGCTTTTCATGGATGTATACTCATCCTCAAGCATTCTTCCCAATGTTCTCCTGGACATCAAATGCCTGGAGGGTAAAATCTCTCTGAATAAATCTATGTACTCTGGTCTGTCCACAGTGTGAAGTGGATGCAGTCCTTGAATGATGAAGTTAAGGATCAACTTGTCAAATCACTCTTGAGTTATGGTGGGAATACCTCCTCTGAAATACTGTGCTACACTGCCTTGTATGAGAGGAATGGGGTGTTCCTCCTCCTCTTTTTGGCCTGTTCCATGGAGACCATTTTAGTTGGGTGAACCCTCTACAAAATGTTAAAAAAACATAATTTCAGAATAATCTAAACTTTTCACTTTTAACTGTTCCTTCATTATTTCAAACACTCGACTGATGGTGTGGAGTAAAATTATGTTATTAAATGTTCTCTTTTGTTGGACAACGTTTTCTTTAAGTTTGGGGTGTTGCTTTTTAAAATGCATGTTATAAGCGACTCAAACTCACAGCGCTTGCAGAGATCCAGCAGCATTTACTACTATGCATGTATTTATTTAATTAAAAATCACACTGCCTATATAAATAACAATACATTAATCTTCAGCATGATGCGGGCCACAAAATGAACCCAGACTGGCCCCCTGTTGAGCACACTGGAGTTAGCTGTTGACAAGTTGCTAGCTGGTGTTTGCTGAATTGCGATGGTTGTGTTAATTGGAAATCACCTGAATGTGTGTTCTCAAATTGAGAGCATCTTTTTGGGGTTGCACAATAAGCATCTAAAAACATACTTTTTCTCTGTTGTCTCAGTCAGTATCATGTACTTCTCGAGGTACAGCCACGGCGACTCCCCCTCTGGATCAATTCCTCTCCGTCCTACACCCTCTGCCATCTTTCCATCAAGTAAATTTCTTGGTGTCAGCCCAAGGATGTCACCGTCCTGTGCAGAAGGTGGCGGTAACACACCAAAAAGCTCGTTGCCAACCGCAGTAAGAAGAAGTGACTGTCATTACTTCGGCTGCATAGGTCCGTGTACGGCGGTGGTGTCGTTTACTGATCTAGGATCAGTGATCCTAAGCAGTTGTATTTCCGATTTGTGCTTGAGCTTCAGAAATGCTTGGGAAAATGTAACGTTAGCTTGTGTGGACGCTACCGCACTACTTGATCAATAAAAGAGCTTCGCTACTGAAAAGCTATTTGATTCAGAAAACAGCGACGCTACCACCACGCTACTGAGAAATGTAGTTAAACTAGTAGCGTCACTACTTGTAGCGACGCTACTGCCCAACACTGCTTCTTTGCTGGATGTATTAAAAAATGTTTCCTATTTAGGCTGAACTTAAGCCTCAAATCTTCAAAAGACATCATAATATCAGAATCTGTCAAATAAAGATCTTGGATAATTTTTAGTCTCTTAGAGTACCACAATTTGAGTGTAGCATCCGCTCTTCCTGGTACAAAGAGCCGGTTACCCCATATTAGACTATATTGAGATAATGAATATGGGTCTTACAAATATTTTTGTACATCATACCATATTTTTAACATGTTTTACAATTGGATTTTTAGTTTGTTTCCATAGTTTTTTTTGTGTTTTTGTTTTTTGCTGAGGTAGGGTTAAATTGTGAGATTCCATTTCAGTCCAATGTGGAAACTCACTTGCTGAAAAGTAGAACATAACAGACCTCAGCTGTGCAGCCCAGTAATACCACAATAAGTTTGGACATTTTTAAGCCCCCTCTGTCAAATGGTAAATACAACAAAGACAAACAAAGTCTTGCACTCCTGTTGCTCCATATAAATCTGACAAACATGGTTTTGATTTTTGAAAACAAATCTGAAGGTAGTGGTAGTGGAATATTTGGGAAAAAAAAAGTAGTTTGGGTAGTATATTCATTTTTAAAATATTAATTCTCCAAATTATAGATACTGGTAGTGACATCCATCTATCCATCAGTTGACTCACTAATTAATTCCATCATTAAAGGTTCATAGCATCAGCAATGCTTCCCAGTCTCTGCAAAATCTGTACCCCCAATTATTTAAATAGCTCTACAACATTAAATTGAATTACCTCTGAAATTGGATTCTTTCTTTCATTTGAATTGAGCAATATAGAAGATTTTGTGTTATTTACCTTGTATCCCGAGATATCCCCAAATGTTTTAATTAGCTGTAATATAGCTGGAATAGATTTGCTTAAGTTTGACATGAATAATGCTCTGTCGGCCCTACTGCTATTCCACAAAATTGCTGATGAGAACGTACTGCAATTGCAAAAGGTTCAATTGCTAGTGTGAACAATAACGGAGAGAGTGGGCAACCTTGTCGGCAACCTTTGCTAATTTGTATTGGAATTGAAATATTTATATTTGTCAGGATTTCTGCCCATTTTATGAAATTATTTCCACTTCTGAATCTTTCTAAAACATTGAAAAGCTCGGCGTCTAATGATAGGCGTGCTGTATCTGATATTTCTTTGTGAGTATGAATAATATTCATTACCCTTCTTACATTATGGAAACCTTGCCTTCCCATTATGAATCCATTTTGATCTTTATTAATAATATTTAGCATAATATTATTATATAATATTTTTTTGTAACGTTTTGCTAAAAGTTTACATATCTTAAGGTCAGAATTTAACAAACTTATGGGTCTCATGTTTTCACATTTGTTAGATAATTAGAGCACTGTTCATAGAGGGTGGAAAACTGCCTTTCTGAAACACCTCCAGAAACATTTCCAAAAGTGGAGTTAACAATTTATTTTTAAATGTTTTATACAGATTGATTGGAAGACCATCTGGTCCTGCCCTTTTTCCTGATTTCAAGTTATAGTGTGCTCTATTTCTTCTTTATTAATTTCCATATCCAGGTCTTCTTTATGTTCATCTGAGAAATGGGGTATAGGTAGTTCATTCAGATTTTGCATATTAATCACATTTTTTGTATCATATAATTCTTTATAATAGCCTCTAAAAGCATCATTATTTTCTATAGGATCCACTACAACCTTCCCATTCGTTATAACAGTTGAGATTGATGTTTTGGTCTCCAATTGTTTAATTTGCCCTGCTAATAATTTACCCAATTTATCTCCTTGTTCAAAGAATGATTTCTTTAATCACATTAGACTGGGGGCAGCTCTGAAAGCAGACAGCTTATCATGTTCAGCCCTCAAAATCAGTAACTCGCTTTCCATTTGTGGGTCACTTTTCTCATAATCTTTTTCCTGAAGAGTCTTTATTTTATGTTCCAATTGTACTCTCTCCTCACATACCTTTTTTGATTTTGAGCCTGTATAACTAATAATATGTGCTCTGAGGAAAGCTTTAAATGCTTCCCACTTTATACATGCAGAAGTTTGAGTAGTATTTATTTCAAAGAACTCTTCTATCTGTTTTTCTATATACTTCACAAATTCTTCATCTTGTAACCATTTATGCTGAAAATGCCATCTAGCTGGGTCTTTTGTAAATTGTTTATCCACATATTCAATAAAACATGGGGCGTGATCAGAGATCACGATATTATCATAGAAGCTGTTATGAATTTTGGACCGCAATTCTGAAGAAATTAAAAAATAATCTATTCTAGAATATGTCTTGAATATGTTTGAGTAGCAAGAGTAGGCTTTGGCATGTGGTTTCCATTCTCTCCAAATGTCCAACAGATTAAATTTGTTGATAAAACTAAGAATAACTTCTCTACATCTATTATGTGATGATCTACTCCTGTGGATCTATCCATACTGGGATTCAATGTGCAATTAAAATCCCCTGCTACTATGTACAGTCCTGCAAATGTTGAGAGAGTAAGAAACAGATCTACAAAATAATTAGGATCGTCTGTATTGGGGCCATACAAATTGACGTTTTCTGATAATAAAGAACCTTGGACTATTAAATATCTTCCAAACTTATCTTTGAGTACATGTTTCACTTGAAATGGCACAGTCTTAGGCACAGTTATGATCCTCATTCATGTGATGAGAATGATGTTGTGTATACACTACCCTGCCATCTCCTCATCTTTATAGTATCTTTTTCTAAAAGGTGTGTTCCCTTTCAGTCGGCCACTCTCGACGTTATGTCGGATGACCGACGAATTGGGATCTCGCTTAGAGAGACCAATCTACTTCGAGTGTAACTAAACGAGCCAATGCACATTGGCATGCGATTATTGCATCCAGCTGCCACTGATCACAGCGTGAGTATAAGTAGGCAACTGGTGCAGCGCATATTCTGCTTTTCGCTTCGGAGCCGAGCGATTGTTTTGTTCTGCTCCTGACTACTGCTTCAGAGAAACTCAACGAGTTCAGCACGCTCTAGGAAGCTCTGGTGCAGGCGGTACGGCGCTTCAGCGGTGGTGGTTCTTCCCATGTCGAGTGGGTTGCACACATCAGGCTGCACTATCCCCTGTTTGTGTTGCAGGTGGCCATCTCCTCTGTGCACTTCAGCACACTAAAAGAGCAAATTCTAAAAGAGCAAACTCTAAAAGAGCATTCACGGGTGGACGTCTTTTTAAAGATGCCTTTCAACCCGTGCGTTTCTGGATGCGGTCGTTACCTGGCACCGGGTGATGGTCACGATCGCTACCTCACGTGTCTGGGCATTAAACACGTTGAGGTGGCGTTCGCGGATGAGTCATGTTCCCATTGCGGGAGAATGACCGTCACGAATTTGTGGACCAGGCTCCGTTTCCTGCAAAGGGGCGGGGTGCCCTTGCCTCTGCCTAGATCTAGGGCTCCCCTGACGGACACGAAACCTGGTTTCTCGGGGTGGCTCGCGCTGGTTCTCAGGGCCCCATCCCAGTGCCTTTCTTCCCGGAGGTGCATGATGAGCTCACTGGGTCGTGGACGGCACCTTTCACTGCCAGAAACCGCCCCAGTGGCTCAGCCTCCCTCACCACCCTCGACGGTGGGGCAGCGCGGGGGTATACGGAGATCCCGCCGGTGGAGCGGTCGGTTGCGATGCAATTGTGTCCAAATACCGCTGTCGCTCCCCTCCCGGGCCTGTAGGTACTCGTCGGCCCTGACCGGCAGTGCTTATGCAGCCTGCGGAGAAGCTGCCTCTGCCCTACACACCATGGGTGATCTGCACGAGGGTGGGCATGACCCATAAGTTCTCAAAGAACTCCGCACCGCTACTGACCTCACGCTACGAGCGACGAAGGTCACTGCGCAGTCTCTGGGCCGTGCATTGTCCACTATGGTGGTCCAGGAACGCCATCTCTGGCTGTGTCTGGCCGACATGAGGGAGACTGACAAGACTTGGTTTTTAAATGCCCCCATGTCCCAGACTGGCCTTTTCGGCGAAGCACAGAAGCAGACTGAGGCCATCAAACACATCCTGCCCCGGTGTGCAGCTGCTGCCTCCACCCGGCCGCCCCCGCTCATGCGCAGCAAACGCAGCAGCCTCCAGCAAAGCAGCGCCGCCCGTCCAGGCCCCCGCCAAACCTGGTGGCAAGCAAAAGAGCAAGAGGCCCTGAGACGGGCGACCCAGAGATGGAGGGAGCTGCTCTTCGGGAGATGGTGAATGCACCACTCCCTCCCCAGCAGGAGGGCCGGGCGGAGAATCTTTTGTTTCTTTTTTTCCCACCACTGACTTCATGGTCAGTGGTACCCAAAACCTTGACAAAAAAGCAGTTTCTTCTATCTCTGGGTCCCTAGAGGGGACGGGGAGTTGTGGACGAGCCAGTCTCGGATCACACTCACCCCTCTCTCGCCAGTGAGCAGCTGTGGGCGGTTCGAGAGTGTGATCAAACATACTACTCACGCACCCTCTGCCCGAATGCAGGTAAGTGTTGCGCACACGCTGACCCCGCTTTGGACCGGCAACGAGACGCCCGGGCTGGGTCCCTGCGTTCCCCCTCGCTGCCCCACCGTGGGTACGTCGGTGGTTCCGTTGGTGCCACTTGTACGGTTTCTGGGAGTGCTTCCCAGTCCGTGTCGTTGGCTCCGTCAGACCATCAGACTCGGCTATGCGATTCAGTTCGCCCGGCCTCCCAAGTTTTAGGGGCGTCCACTCCACTTCATTGAAGGCAGCAGATGCCCCTGTCTTGCGTGCAGAGATCACAGTCCTACTGGCAAAGGATGCGATACAGCCGTTCCCTCCAGCCGATATGAGGACGGGGTTTTACAGCCCTTATTTCATTGTGCCCAAGAAAGGCGGTGGGTTAAGACCAATCTTGGATCTGCACGTCTTGAACCGGGCCCTTCACAAGCTTCTGTTCAAGATGCTCACGCAGATGTGCATCTTCAGGTGCATCCGTCCCCAAGATTGGTTTGCAGCGATCATCCTGAAGGACGCGTACTTCCATGTGTCGATCCTTCTGCGCCACAGGCCATTCCTGCGGTTTGCGTATCAGTACAATGTCCTGCCCTTCGGGCTGTCCCTGTCGCCCCGTGTCTTCACGAAAGTTGCGGAGGCAGCCCTTGTTCCCCTGAAAGAACAGGGCATTCGCATTCTCAACTACCTCGACGACTGGCTCATACTACCTCAGTCTCAGGATCAGTTGTGCGAACACAGGGACTTGGTGCTCTCGCACCTCAGCCGTTTGGGCCTTCAGGTCAACTGGGAAAAGAGCAAACTCTCCCCGACGCAGAGGATCTCTTTTCTCGGTATGGAGTTGGATTTGGTCAAACAGACAGCACGCCTCACGCAGGAACGTGCTCAGTCGGTGTTAAACTGCTTGAATACGTTCAAGAGCAGGATGGCGGTCCCACTGAAACCGTTTCAGAGGCTCCTGGGGCATATGGCAGCTGCAGTGGCAGTCACGCCACTGGGGTTACTTCATATGAGACTGCTTCAGCACTGGCTCCATGGCCGAGTTCCGAGGTGGCAACGGGGCACTCACCAGGTCCGAGTCACACCGGCCTGCCGCCAAACCTTCACCCTGTGGTCAGACCTTGCATTTCTCCGGGCAGGAGTGCCTCTAGAACAGGTCTCCAGGCATGCTGTGGTTCACACGGATGCCTCTACCACCGGCTGGGGGGGCCACGTTCGACGGGCTTGCAGTATCGGGGGTTTGGACGGGCCCCCAACTGCACCAGCACATCAATTGCCTAGAGTTGCTGGCAGTGCGCCTTGCCTTGATCCGTCTCAAAGGGCGCTTACGAGGCAAGCACGTACTGGTCCGCACGGACGACACTGCGACCGTTGCGTACATCAACCGACAAGATGATCTACGCTCCCGTCGCATGTTGCAACTTGCCCGCCACCTCCTCCTCTGGAGTCAGAAGCATCTGAGGTCGCTTCGTGCCATTCATATTCCTGGTCTGCACAACTGGGCAGCCGACGAGCTGCGATCCCGGGAGAATGGAGACTCCATCCCCAGACGGTCCAGCTGATTTGGAGTCGTTTCGGAGCCACTCAGGTAGACCTGTTTGCCTCTCCAGAAACCTCTTACTGCCAGTTGTTCTACTCCCTGACCAAGGAAACACTCGGCACGGACGTACTGGCACACAGCTGGCCGCGGGGCCTTCACAAGTATGCGTTTCCCCCAGTGAGCATTCTTGCACAGACACTGTGCAAGATCAGGGAGGACGAGGAGCAGGTCCTGCTCGTGGCGCCTTACTGGCCCACTCGGACTTGGTTCCCGAACTGATGCTCCTTGTGACAGCCCCTCCTTGGCAAATTCCTCTGAGGAAGAATCTACTGACTCAGAGACGGGGCACCCTGTGGCACCCGTGTCCAGGAGAGAAGGCTAAATCCTCCACGGCCCCCCCTCTATACCCTCTTGGGACCTGTTTCTAGTGCTCAGAGCACTACAGCTGGGCCCAGTTGAGCTTTTGCAGACAGTCGAGCTGAAGTTTCTGTCAATGAAAACTGCTCCTGCTTGCATTGGCCTCCATCAAGAGGGTAGGGGACCTGCATGCATTTTCGGTCGACGATTCATGCCTAGAGTTTGGGCCAGCTGACTCCCAGGTAATCCTGAGGCCCCGGCCGGCTATGTGCCCAGGGTTCTCACAACTCCCTTCAGGGATCAGGTGGTGAGCCTGCAAGCGCTGCCCCTGGAGGAGGCAGACCCAGCCCTAGCTTTGCTTTGTCCCGTCCGAGCATTGAGATGCTACGTAGACGGGACACAAAGCTTCAGGACCTCAGACCAGCTCTTTGTCTGTCACGGAGGCCGGCAGAAGGGGAATGCTGTCTCTAAGCAGAGGATGGCCCACTGGATAGTGGATGCCATCACCCTGGCTTATCAGGCACAGGTTGTGTCCTGCCCGTTCAGGTTGCGAGCTCACTCTACTAGAAGTGTTGCATCCTCCTGAGTGCTGGCTCGGGGCGCCTCGCTGACGGATATTTGTAGGGCTGGGCGACCACCAAAATGTTCGCTAGATTCTATAGCCTTCGTGTGGAGCCGGTATCATGGCGGAGCGGAGCCAGGCCCTCACTCGATGAATCCTTGAGAACGGGTAGAGGGCTGGGTTCCATATGTAGAGACCTAAGTGGATGCCATATGTGTAAAATCCATGGTATAGCCTCAGAGCCCGTGTTTCCCCCGGCAGACTTCCTGCTATTTTCCAAGAGGGTTACAATCACCTCTAATCTTCCATATGCACATAAACGGTTGTCCATATGTGTAAGTGCTTCCGAAACCTTCGGGAAGGATGGGGCTTCCGCAATGTTCCTGTCCCAAGTGGTACGGGTACGTTTTCCCAGTGTTATCCAGTCTTACCATCGCCACAGCTTCTGTACCACCGCTGAGTGGCCGGGTCACCGGCTCGGCTCCTCAGCGAAAACCTGAATATGCGCTGCACCAGCTGCCTACTTATACTCACGCTGTGATCAGTGGCAGCTGGATGCAATAATTGCATGCCAATCGCATGGCTCGTTTAGTTACACTCGAAGTAGATTGGTCTCTTTAAGCGAGATCCCAATTCGTCGGTCATCCGATGTGACGTCTCCGTTCCCTCCTTCAGGGAGACGCTTCTTGTAGTAACACAATTTTGGAGTCCATTTCCTTTAATTTATTCATAACTTGTTTAACTTTTCTAAGTTGTTGTAGACCTCTGCAGTTCCAAGAAACAAAATTAAGAGTAACTCCTTGAGACACCTTTAAAAAATGACAAAAAAAAAAAAGATTACCTTGCAATATAAAAATAAACTTACAGGGAAACATAACATACATAGATTATTGAACCCACATCCAACACACTGAACCTGAACCACTCCCCTTTTCCAGAATTTTGCCTATTTAGAATGACCATTTATAAGTGTCCAAAGCACACAAATATTTGCTTTATTGTGACTGTATCTTTCAATGAATATGCTGGGACTCTGTTAAGCCGTGTTTGGCGTCGAGTGTGTTGCTCAATATTGAGTTATAATATGTTTATATTACGAGACCTGATTGTAATCAATTTGTGTGTTGTCCTGTGTTTTATGTAGAAATGGTTTATTCTCTTTCTGAATCAGTGAAACCCTATTTACACACACTGTCTCCATTGTGCAGGTATATTGTTAAATATGTTGTTAAATGTTTGTGTTAAATTGTTTTATTCAAAATGAGTTGCTCAAATTCTCCGCTAGGTGGGGATGTTTCCCTTAACTGTGAGTTTAATTGTATTGCTCTGTATTTCATTGATGAACTTCATTCATTGATTTGTGATTTATAATGAATTGAAAATGTGTGTGTCATCTATATTCAAACTGTTAATATTTAAAACTGAAACACTATACGATCACAAAGTTAAAAAGAATTTAAGTGACAGAATTAAAAAGAGAACTGTTTTAAATTAAACATTGCAGAGTTAACGAAGCATTGCTGTGGAAATGGTTTATTCTCTTCCTGAATCAGTGAAGCCCTATTTACACACACAGTCTCCATTGTGCAGAAAGCAGACTGCCCAGGCAAGACTGTCACATATGTATAATGAGATAAGCATTTTTTTTTTACTGAAAACGGCTTCAGAGCATTAATACACTTTCACATTATCAGGCTTTGTAATAGTCATTTAGTGTAGTGGTGTCGTATTCAAAAGTTCTTCCGTTTATTTTAACTCCTGCCAGAGTCCTCCTGGATTTTCTTGATAAACTCTCGTGCTTCAGTTGGTGTTTCAAAGGTATGGGTTTGTTCTTTATGTGTTACCAACAGTCTGGCAGGGTGAATCACTCCATGTCGAATCCCCAAGATGCTCAATTCATGGCAGATTGGATCTAACTTTTTCTGCAGTTGGTGTATTCCCGTGGCCAAGTCAGCATAAATCCTTATTTGCTGGTTCTTGTAGCGAATGTCTTTTTTAGCTAGTGCAGCTGAGATAACTGCCTGCTTATCCTTGTAGTTTAGAAACCTCTTTATTAATGTTCTCGGCGGCATCTTGGAATCCTTCTTTGGTCCGATTCTGTGCGCCCTTTCAATAATACCTGAGGATTGCAGGTTCACAGTATCCAGTACCTCGGAATCCACCTCCAAAAAGGACCATGGATCCCGTCCCTCGGCGCCCTCCGGCAGACCCACCAGTCTCAAGTTATTTAAGCGGGATCTGGTTTACAAATCCAAGAGCTTAGCCTCCAAAGTTTTATTTTTTGAGTCCAACTTGTTAACTTTTGCTTGTAAGTGAGCTACGTCGTCCTCCATGCCTGATATCCGCAATTCCGCCTGCGACACTCGTTCAGTGCAGTCGTTTATCTCTTTCCTCATACTTTCTATCGCCACCGCAATTACATAAAATCTTGACAAAAACTCAGTTTTCATGGAGTTTATAGCAGCCAGTATTGCATCCGCCTTTTCTCCTCCGAGTGTCCCCTCCCTGCTGGCCTCATCCTCTGCCGTATCTTCGTAACCTTTCTGTGTCTCACCGCAAACGCGATAGTCAGTTAACTTAGGCTGTTTCGTCGATTTGCTATTTTCTTTACTTCATTTACCAGACTTCGACATTGTAGTATTCACACCAACACTATACTACTACGTTCTGTTGCAAATACAAGTATTTTTATTCGAAATTGTAGTAGTCTTGACTGAGCAGCGTGAGGCACGTCTTCTCAAGTGGCCGCCATAACTGGAAATCCCTGAAATTAAATTATTTTGTGTAAATGCATATTTTTAGGTCTTGTGGACATAAAAATTTAAAAACGTAAACACCTGTTATGTAAAAAAAATATTCAGGGCAGTACTAAAACAACAACAACATGCAATTCAAGATTTCTTTCTTTCTTTCTTTCTTTCTTTCTTTTAATCAGGCTATTAATATATTGCAGATTCTGCAAGGTGTATGCAAACTAAATATATAAAAATATGAGGAGCATAATGTTAGATCATGCCTCCATGCCAGAAATATCAGATCCAGCCCCAGATGCCAGATCCTGTCAGAAAACTAAGAAATGTAAAGCATAAAAACATAATAAAATTAATTACATGACAAATTATAAAAATTAATTACATGACAAATTATATAAATTATAAAAAATAATCAAATAATAAATTACATAAATGGCTAATAATTATGAATGTTTGTATGGTTATATGATTTATTGATTATAAATTAATAAAAACAAGGAAATAACAAAAATGTATGACTGCTCTCTTGAAGCAACACACACAGTTTGCATTTGAGGATCCTTAGAGCCTTCACATGTAATTGCCCGATCAGTGTTTTAACCATGGAAAAACACTAAACATCAACACAAAAAAATCTATAAAAAGGCTGGAAGAACCTCAGAGACTTTGATCTTATGAGATACGGACAATACAAACACA
The DNA here is from genome assembly GCF_001515605.1 of Sinocyclocheilus anshuiensis. NCBI lineage: Eukaryota > Metazoa > Chordata > Actinopteri > Cypriniformes > Cyprinidae > Sinocyclocheilus > Sinocyclocheilus anshuiensis. The sequence goes on from NW_015552578.1 coordinate 65,636, forward strand.
GTGCATTAAGTTACAGGCATCTGTTTCCACATCTTACTGAAAGAAGATGTGGGTAAGCTTTACTCTCACCTATACATTTGTTCCTTTCCCCCCCACTTCCCTTCACCCAGCTCACTCAGAATGGTCAATAGCATAATATAATGTTCTACATGAATGCAAGTGATATTCACAGTCAGTGCGACTGGTACAATGGTCTCATTCTTACAAGAAGTAGACTAAAAGATAACACAGATCCTAAGTGTTTAGAGATGTTTTGTTTACTGAAGAGAGTGTGTCATTTTTCAGTGTCTTTCATACAAATTACCATTTGTCCCCAAAAGATATAAACTCTCCACGTCTAGGACTTGATCAATGCAAATTCCACTTGTTAGTTCCTGTCTCCATTTGGGGGATGTTTCTCTTGGTCTGAGTACTTAAGGAAATGTTGCAAGATCAGAGCGCTTCTGTAAGCTAGATGAGCCCGTCCACACACTCCATACTGTGTATTTTTCTCAAGTCAGGTATGCATCCTTTACTCTTAGATTGATCTTTGAGAATTTGATTTCTTGTATTGATTATTTCTGAACTGACTTAATCTCTTATTTCTTTAATTGGCATAATACATTTTTACCTGACTAATAATAAATTGTCACATTTGATATTGTTCTGACTTACTCTGAAATTATTTTCTCAAGTAGATTAAGTGAAGGCGTTTGTTTCCGCATATCTGCATCCAGGGTTAAGTACACACAAGATCTCAGGTTAGATGGAGCATGGGGCACATCAGGTGAGATAATAGATTTTTGACCAACTGCTTGACTTTAGTCAAGTTGTATGCAGTTGCATTAACTATGGGGGTTAGTCATAGTACTAGTCATAACTGCTGGTTTTTGTCTCAGTTTTATTCAAATTGTACATAGTTGTATTAACTATCATGAGCTAGATAAATAGTACTAGCATAACCTCTGATTATCGTTTGAGCTTTAACTAAGTTGTACATAGGTGACTGTAGGTGGCAGAACAGAACCACTAAGAATGGCAAGCATGGTTTGGCCTTTTATTAAATAGCGCATTTATTTATTTTTTTGACGTGCATGTTAAGAAATGAGTGCTCCTGTGATTGGTCACTTTCAACACTGCTTGTTAAGTCATGACCTTAGGAATAGTTTTTTATTTATATTAATTAAATAATTAATCATGAACAAACAACATGTCAACACCAATACATCTTTGCATTAGAATATAAAAAACAGGTATGAAATATAAAACATAAGGAATAGTCTATAGTCATTTCAATAATAGCAAAGTCCATGGTCTTTGATAATAGTCATTTCAATTAAGAATACTCTATATCCGTTTTTGACCACTATTTATTAATTCAGTCTTTATTCACACATTTAAGCTGATCTTTTAAAAACATCACGGTATACATGTTCGTGCATGTGCACATACGCTCCTGGGGTGTATTCCAGAAAGCGGGTTTTGTTGTAAACGCAGAGTTTGTTAACCCCAGAAAAGGGAAACTCAGGGTTTTCGGTTCCAATAAAAGACAAAACTAAACCTCTCGGTAACCTCTTACCATAGTGACTCTTTCGGTCTCCTCCCCCTTTTTAAAGCGTAAGCGATGTTTATTCATTCATGTTGCAAAAATGCTTTTATTGCTGAGATGTTTGCCTTATTTCAAGTACAAATATCTAAAAATTCTTAAATCAAGATGCATTTCCTATATAAAAAAATAAAATACAATATATTTCTATATTCCTGGGGGAAACAGGTAAAATTATCTGCCAGTGGGGTAAGAAAAATAATCTTAATGCAAATGGAAACAAGATTATTTTTCTATCCGCACTACTTTCATTTTCATCATGCAGACACTGTAAATGTGACAAAAATGTCATGTCTTTTTACACGGGATCCTGTAGATGAGGAGGCTGCATTAATTCGTGGGGAGTTACATTTACATTAGGAGAGGAATTTTATTTTTCTTTATTTTGCCATATCCACATGCATATGTATTTGAGCGGTACCACTTTTAAATGACGTTCACTTGATAACATCTTGCTGTGACCTCTGGAAGTAACCTAATGATTTGAATTTCCTTTAGGATTTCCAGTGTGGTTGGATGCATTGATGACACGCATAATATCACCGCGTCTTCCGAAAATGAAACTGATTACTGTATGGAATGGAAGGATGCCAGATGGAAGGGTAGTGCTATGCCGTAACCACCACCACAGCTGTAAACACAAATTATTCTCAATTAATTTGGTCATCTTTATTTCGTACAAATACAAAAGCAACAATTATTAACAATTATTCTTTTCCCTGTTGGATTTTAATATTGGTATTGTGGCCATCTTCTCTTCATCTGTCAGTGCAGGTTCTCCCCCCATTTTACGAGTCTCTGCCTTCTTGCTGTTGGCTGAATAGAAGTCAAATGTTTATTTCTTTACACTAATTAAGAAATGTATGTTGGATTAGAGAACATTTAGCCTAATTATGTGAAAAGAGCATTAGACTATGTGGAAAAAGACGCTGCACATTGAAATAGACACTGCATGTTATTTATGGAATATGTCAAATTTTTGTAAAGTCACATCTACACCCATGAACCCTTTACACTTGAAGCTTTACTTGATTAAAATATGTTTTTGTTTTTTTCCGCTGCCACAAATTATTATTTTTTTGCCCGTGGGATACCATGAAAATTAATATTAGTTCAATAAATTACCTTTCTGCCAGTTTTCACCTCTGATAACATTGATTTAGAATTAAAGTTACGTATTCCATTGTATGCGGAAGTCTTTTTGGCTGTTGCCGTGGTGAATCGTAATTTCGGAGCTCCATTGATCATGGCTTTTCATAGTCGTGGTGCACGCGCTAAATTCAGAGTCAACATACTCAGAGTGGATTGAACTAACTCTGTTTAGCTGTTCTGAAACCGAAAACTCAAAAGAGTTTCCCATCTCAGGGTGTCAACTCAGAGTTCAAGTTTTAACTCAGAGTTTGTTGAACCTCCTTTCTGGAATACACCCCTGTAGTCCACCATTGTTTTTGTTTATTATCATTATTATTATTATTGTTGCTGTTTTTCTTATTTTTTATTGATTAACACTAGAACCGCCACGGGGTAAATTTTACCAAAATGTACATGACAGATTTAAAATAAAACATTCAAGTCGCCCAGTCGTGTTTGAGTGTTTACTATTGTCACTTTGCATTATTGACACACTATTTTCCTAATTAAAGCTGTACAGTTGCTTTGACACAATCTGTATTGTTAAAAGCGCTATATAAATAAAGGTGACTTGACTTGACTAAAATTATGTAATTTACAACCCAATGTTGTTAAAAATTATTTAGATAAAACCAGATAAAAAAACGGGGCATTTATTCCTATCCAATGTTGTTAAAAATTATTTAGATAAAACCAGATCAAAAAACGGGGCATTTATACCTATAAGCGCCAGCGGGTCAAATTTACCGACCTATATAATGCATGTATTTTCGCGCTGGCATTTTCTTGCCGCTTATGTTTTAACATTGTACATTTCTAGGCAACGCCTTTCACTCACTGATTTAGCAGTTATCAGTTTCATAAATAAAGTCAAAACGACAAAAAAAAAAGGCGATTTATGGAAGGTAGGTATTAGAAACACTAAATGCCATCAGTGTTGGAGAGTCTGATGGCAAGTTATGCGTCCTGGGTCGGTTTAGCATCTGACGGCTCATCTGACAGTGATCCAGATATCATATTTACATGTTTTAGCCTAACGTTACTCTAATTGGTCAAACTTGGTTTAATTATTACATTTTTGTCTTGCCATATCGTTTATTGTTCGCTACTGTGTTGCTATTCTAGTCTGGCCGTTTCCTGAAGAAAAGAAAATCCGATCTATATGAAGTAATGAATAAAACCATTTTTTGATTACCTAAAGTTTAATGGTGTTGTTCTTTATTCAAATGATAAATGATATAACTAAACAAATTAATAAATATTTAGGTGAAGCTGTGCGCTTGAATTTGTCATCGCATCATCCTATGCAGTGTGGTGAATTATTATTGCTCATTATTGTCTATAGGCTATTTTAGTAATTTAAATAGCATGGGTTATCTTAATATATTGATTCATGACATTGTATTATAATATTACACCACCCAAATATTTAGGCTACTACCTTCTAATTTCCGTTGTCAGTGCAGGCTTATTATGCAGTGCAGGCTTATGACCGTTATGGATTAGTGTAGACTGCATTAAAAAGTATTGAACATAAAACAGGATAAAACTATAGTTGATGACTAGACATAATCTTTTCAAGACTCTAGACACTTCTTTGTGATGACAGTGGCATAATACAGTGAAATGATATGTTCTTTAGTCATATAAATACAGTTGTCATGTGCGTGGGTAAAATTTACCCGCTGGCGCTTTTAGGTATACAGCGACCTCTGGCGGTTCTAGTGTTAAAGAGCATTAACTTACAGTACTATACAAAGGGAACAACATCAAAAAGAGAGAAAGGAAACAAAAAAGATCAAATACAACGAATAAAAAGATGCCAGTCAACAAAACCATAAAATTGTTTTTCTTATTAGTAAATTTGCTCTTATTCACTCAAACAACCAAATTTCATATTCATGAGTTTAAATGAATGTTAAAAACAGTGTCATGTAAACGTACCCTAAATGTACCTGATTATTCAAATAGTAGTCCTTTTAATAATTTCTGGTTTTGCTGTGTTTGCAAATGATAAGGAGTTTATGCAGATTTTGCAAACCAGCCACAGCAGAATAATGCCACAGTGGAGAAGAACATGGCAAGGTTTGTCATATTAAATGCAATAGACTTTGACAGTGCATTTTTGTTCATATTTTCATCATCATGTGAAAATTTAAATTTTGTATGTATGGCCAAACATTGTTTGTCTTTGAATGCATTTCTCTTACCCTGTCCCATCTCTGATTTTACTCTGTTATAGATCATTTCCAGGACTATTTTGGGGAAAAAATGCTAGTGAAAAAGGGATCACATTGTAATTTTCACTTATAAAGAAGGCTATGTACTGTGAAGTGTTTCCCAATACAGTTTTACCTTGTAAATAAGTATATGGAGAAGACACTCAAAACCTCAGAAGAGTTAACCCTCTTGCAGGCAGGAATGGGTCGCAGAACCATCAGCATCGCAGAAGATGCTGACCATTCATGGGTGAGTTGAGTTGGTGTAGGAGGAAATAGGTATATATCACTTAATGATACACAGTTGTCCAAGAAGCTTGAGGAGGCGTATTCTAAATTGGCTGAGTTGAAAGGAGCATGGATGTTGTACAAGGCTGTTGGTAAGACTGAAGCTTACTACCTTTATCTACTGCCTTATGTTTGTTGGCAAATTTTATATTTTTTCCTTGTAGGTGGAGTCCGAAGGTGCTTAACTCAACTCAATTGCAGGTGGAAAGTCGACCTTGTACATTGTACCAGTGCAAGGAACACTTGATACTTCCCCTCTTCCCTACTCAGCCAAGAAGTTTGCCAAAATGCCAACAGAAAACATGCAAGTTCAGTTATTGACAGCACATGTGGCATCTTGTGAAACCATGACACCGTCAACTGACTCAGATGAACAGGCAAGGAAAATTTTCCTTTGGAGTCTACATGAATAGATTATAATTGTGTTGTCCTCTGGCTAATGTTTGTATGTGTGTTGGTTGGTTGGTGTGGTGAGGGGGGCGTGGTGCAGCGAGGTCTACAGCGAGAGAGAGAGAGAGAGTAGGGAGACTGGCAGCAAGTAGGTCAAGTGCAAAGTGACAAACACCTGTGTCTTATTGCAGTAATTGGCGTGAAGATAAAGCTGCCAGGAAACGGGACAGAGAGAGAGAGAGAGAGAGATGCTGGACTGAGGACTCGTGGATGCAAGACTTCAACTCTGTTGAACTGTATTGAGTTGTACGAAGATTGAATAAGAAAGCGCAGAGAGTGTGAGTTTTGTTTTTGTTTTTGCCTCAGTAACCCCGACCCTGCATTTTTCCTTTCCACACAACCCCTGAACCATATACTACAGCTGGTTTGTTTGATTTCTAATAATTATGAATGGATCCGTATATCTTTATATATAGTCAGCTTAAGGCGACTGGTATAGTGTCTGTTGGCAACTCCGTGTGGTCCTGTTTGGTATTGCAGCTTGACTTGTAGTTATAGAAAATGCTCTAAACAAATTTGACTTATTTTTTCTTCAGTTTTTGTTGTTGCACTGTATACATAAATTGTGAATTATGAAAATTCAAATTGTTTTTATCTTGAAAAATTCTTGCAGGAAATATAGTTTTGTGAGAATCATCCTCAAACTTAATCTTGAACTTGGTAATGTGATGGGACGAGGTGAACAGAGCACTCAAATGCAGAGGATTAGATGCAAACAGAGGATTATTCTCAAAAAGGTGAACAAAAATAAAGCTGTAACCAAAACAGTGAGCAAGTCTCTTGAGTAATCCAGCTTCGGTCGGCAGAGGGATGCGGACCAAACAGGCTGATTACTTCCCAAGACCCAGCGCTCGCACAGGACCAGCAACCTGAGAGTAGAGCGAGGCACAGGGCGGCAGTCCTTCGCTCTACGCGTCCTGGGGTACAGGTATATACAGAGATCAGAGCAAAGCAGAGCACAGAACATCAAACGCATCGAACACAAGCAACCTGAAAGTAGAGCGAGGCACAGGGCGGCAGTCCTTCGCTCTACGCGTCCTGGGGTACAGGTATATACAGAGATCAGAGCAAAGCAGAGCACAGAACATCAAACGCATCGAACACAAAACAATCTACTCACAACAAGGACTAGACATAAGAGAAATATAAAGGAAAGGGTAATAAGCAACAGGTGGAGTAGAAGCAGCTCATGATCAGCGCAGCCCCACCGCCAGATCAGCGCTGATTGCACCGGTCACGAAGCGCCGAAAAAGACATGACAACATAGACAGCAGAGGGAGCCAGGAAGGCACCCTGACCCGTGACAGTACCCCTCCCCTCAGGGACGCCTCCTGGCAGACTCACCATGACGCCGATGGAACTGGTCGATGAGAGCACGATCCAGAATGTCGCGAGCCGTAACCCAGCATCTCTCCTCCGGACCATAACACTCCCAGTCTACCAGGTATTGGTGACCTCTACCCATACGCCTCACATCGATCAGCCGCCGTACCGTATAAGCCGGCGACCTCTCGATAAGTCTGGGAGGTGGGGGGGCAGAGGTCTGGGGCTGAAGGGGGGAGCGAATAACGGGTTTGATCTTAGATATGTGAAAAACCGGGAAGATGAAGGGGGGAGCGAATAACGGGCTTGATCTTAGATACGTGAAAAACCGGGTGAATATTCTTAAATGGGGGGTTATCTTGAGTCGCACCGACACTGGACTGAGCACTTTAGAAATGATAAACGGTCCAACGAATTTGGGTCCCAGTTTACGTGAGGGGAGTCTGAAGTGAAGGTCCCGAGAAGACAACCAGACCTTCTGACCGCACACGTAAAGTTGGGGCTTAGTACGGTGACGGTCCACCGACGCTTTGTTCCTCTCGCCAGTCCGGGTGAGGGCTTCTCTGGCGATCCTCCAAGTATGGAGGCACCTCTGAATGAACGCATGCACAGATGGAACAACAGCGTCGGATTCTTGGGAGGGGAATAATGATGGCTGGTAGCCTAAACAGCACTGGAAGGGAGACAAACCCGTAGATGAGACCGGGAGGGAGTTATGTGCGTACTCTACCATGGTTAATCTGGAACTCCAAGATGACGGTTCGGCAGACGCCACACAGCGCAGAACCCTCTCCAAATCCTGGTTAGCACGCTCGGCCTGCCCATTAGTCTGTGGGTGATAACCAGAGGATAAACTCGCAGTCGCCCCCAGCTGTCGACAGAATTCTGTCCAAAACCTAGACAAAAACTGGGGACCCCTGTCAGAAACCACGTTCACCAGGAGGCCATGAATACGGAAAACGTGATCCAAGACAACAGTCGCTGTCTCCCTCGCTGAGGGGAATTTGGGGAGGGGAATGAAATGAGCCGCCTTTGAGAACCTGTCCACCACAGTGAGGACTACCGTCATGCCACTAGATGGGGGTAGGCCGGTGACGAAGTCCATCGCTATGTGTGACCAGGGCCGTGAAGGGACTGACAGTGGCTGGAGTAGCCCTGCTGGGGGTCGATTGGAGCACTTACCCGAGGCACAAACCGGACAGGCCGACACGAACTGACGAGCATCCCGCGCCACAGACGGCCACCAAAACCGCTGCTTGATCAACATGCAGGTGCGAGTCGCTCCTAGGTGGCAAGCTAGTTCGGATGAGTGGCCCGACTGTAGGATGCTAGCTATGTGTGACCAGGGCCGCGAAGGGACTGACAGTGGCTGGAGTAGCCCTGCTGGGAGTCGATTGGAGCACTTACCCACAGCACAAACCGGACAGGCCGACACGAACTGACGAGCATCCCGCGCCACGGACGGCCACCAAAACCGCTGCTTGATCAACATGCAGGTGCGAGTCACTCCTGGGTGTCAAGCTAGTTCGGACGAGTGGCCCCACTGTAGGACGCTAATTCGGACTGACTCGCGCACAAACAGCAGACCCTCTGGGTTCCCCGCGGGAATAGCAGCGTCGCGTAACACCGCACGGACCTTGGATTCCACCCCCCAGTTGACCGCCGCCACCACCACCACCACCCGTTTCGCGACAGCGCATCGGGTTTACCATTCTTGGACCCCGGGCAGTAAGAGATGTTAAACCTAAACCACCCGAAAAACAATGCCCAGCGAGCCTGCCGAGAATTTAGTCTCTTAGCGGTGCGGATGTATTCTAGGTTTTTGTGGTCAGTCCAAACAATAAAAGCGACCCCCGTGCCCTCTAACCAGTGACACCACTCCTCCAGAGCCAGCTTAACAGCAAGTAACTCCCTATTCCCGATGTTGTAATTCCGTTCCGAGGGGGTTAAACGATGAGAAAAGAAGGCGCAGGGATGCATTCTCTCGTCCGAGGGTGATCTTTGGGACAAAATAGCCCCAACCCCCACCTCTGACGCATCCACCTCCACAATAAACTGACGAGACGGGTCGGGTGTGGTTAAAATGGGAGCCAAAACGAAGCAACTCTTAAGATTTTCAAACGCAGTCTGAGCCTGCGATGACCAACTGTAACGCTTCCTAGTGGAGGTGAGATCAGTCAGAGGAAGGGCGACCTGACTAAAGTTCGAATGAACCGCCTGTAAAAATTGGCAAACCCCAGAAATCGCTGGACCGCTCTATGACTATCTGGGGTGGGCCAATCAGCAACTGCTTTTACTTTGGCAGGATCCATTTGGATACCCTCGGGAAAGAGGATAAATCCCAGGAACAGAACAGACCGTGCGTGAAACTCGCACTTCTCCACCTTGGCGAATAAACGATTCTCAAGTAGCTGCTGGAGCACTCGCCTGACTCGCCATGATAGCGCTCATTCTGGGAGAAGATATCGTCGAGGTAAACAAAAACAAACCGGTCAACCATGTCATTGACGAGTGCCTGGAAGACCGCCGGGGAGTTAGATAGCCAAAACGGCGTGACCAAATACTCAAAGTGCCCCGTGGGGGTGTTAAAGGTGGTCTTCCATTCGTCCCCCTCCCTAATCCGAACTAAGTGATAAGTGTTGCGGAGGTCCAACTTCGTAAAGACGGTTGCCCCCTGCAAGAGCTCGAAGGCGGATGACATCAGCGGCAAAGGATAACGATTCTTCACCGTGATGCCATTCAACCCCCAATAGTCTATGCAGGGGCGCAGCGAACCATCCTTCTTCTCCACGAAGAAGAACCCCACCCCAGCCGGAGAGGAAGAGGGTCGTATGATGCCTGCTACCTGAGAATCATGAATATACCTCTCCATGGCCTCCCTCTCAGGTCTGGACAGAGAGTAAAGGCGCCCCTTGCAGCACCCAAACATTGAGCCAAAAAGAAAGGGCTCCAAGCCAACACAGAGTTAAGAGCCCAGTCAATGTGGGGGTTATGCTTAATCAGCCAGATGTGTCCTAAAACCAGGAGGAAACGAATCTCCTCAGCATGATTGCCGGAAAGTGTGAGTGTTACAAACTTAGTAGCATGGGTAATACTGGTGAGAAGGGTGCCACAAAGTGTTCTGGCCGATATAAGCTCGGCCAGGGCAACAGACGAAAGTCCCAAGTGTGTGGCCAGCCCGGAATCCATGAAATCGCCCTTTGCTCCCGAGTCAATCAATGCCGAAACCTGATAAGCAGCCCCATTGACAGTAAGGATAAGGATAAGGATAAGGATAAGGATAAACTGTATTTGTCCCCAAAAGGAAATTTGTCTCGGGCAAAGTGCTACAGTTTTGTTCTGAACAGACAAAAACAATAAATAAAACAGAAAAAAACAACAACAACAATGTATAAGTATAAAATGCAAAATACATACAGTGCAAAACATAATAAAGTGCTAATATGCTATATGGGCATTGTTTTTGGTAAAATTCAGCATTTTTATCGAGGCAGGAACAAATGAAAGCTTCAGTCTATTAGTTTTACACATTGGCATTCTTAGTCTCTTTCCTGATGGTAATTACTGGTATTCGCTGAAAAGAGGATGTTTGGAATCAGTACGGATACTTATTGCTCTTCTCATCACTGCCTGTTCATATAAAGTCTGTATGGGCTCATATTGTTTTATTCCTATGATTTTCATAGCGGTTTTGTGAATATGAGCCAGTGTGTTTTTCAGTTGAACAGACAAGTTTCCAAACCAGACTGTAAATCCAAAGCGAATAAGACTTTCAAGCGTGGCTTGGTAAAAAACAAGCAAGATATGGCTATTGCCATACAGTCTCAGCCTTCTTAAAAAATAAAGCCTCTGTTGTAGTCGTGTGCACAGACTGTCAATGTGTGTCTTCCAACAAAGAACATTGTCCATATAAAACCCCAGGTATCTGTAAGATGTCACTTGCTGTATCACTGTGTCTTTAATGATCACAGGCTTGTGTTCAGATACACTTCTTGGGTCAAGGACCATTTCTTGTGTCTTATTTACATTTAGCACAAGACAGTTCTTGTCACACCACTGAATGAAAGTATCTATTTCACTGTGGTAGGATGATAGGTCCATATCTTTGTGTAAGAGACTCAAAATGACAGTGTCATCAGCATATTTCATAATATAATTATTAATATATGTGCTCCTGCAGTCATTCGTGTATAAAGCAAAAAGCACAGGCAATGAAACACAACCTTGTGGCACTCCCGTGCTACTATATCTGACCTCAGAAAGTGTCCCATTGACCCTAACTAACCTGCTACTTGACCCTAACTAGTTCTGTTACTTAAAAAAGAATAAAACCATTTGATTAAAAGAGTAGCTTCCACAGAGCTGACACCCATGCCATACAGCTTCTCTAAAAGCAAATGTGTCAGCACTGTATTAAATGCTGAACTAAAATCAACAAATAAAATACGAGCATAGGCTTTAGTGTTCTCAAGATGCTTAGACACAAGATGAACAATGCTAAGAACAGCATCCTCAGTACTCCTGTTCTGCCTATAGGCAAACTGACAGGTGTCTAATAGTGGCTCTACTTCTTTTCCCAGCAATGAGATTACAAATTTCTCAAAACACTTCATGACATTTGAAGTCAAAGCCACAGGACGAAAATCATTATTTGCTCTAGAACGAGGTTTTTTAGGAATTGGTGTTATGTATGACTTTTTCCACAGAACTGGCACAGTGTGGGTATCAAGAGATCGCTGAAATAAGGGACACCAAGCTACTGCAAGCTCTTCATCGCAGTTTTTTAACAAAAAAGCTGATAACCCATCTGGCCCAGCAGCCTTGTTGGTGCGCAAGCACCTGAAAAGGTGCACATAATGTGGGTCTACTTCTACTCAGGGGGTATCTTTGGTATCAGGCAATGATTGTAATATGCTATGACATTCCTCTAAGCCATTTTGTGCTTGAAATCTCAAATAAAACTCATTTAGCTCATTTGCTCTTTGTAGGTTGTCCAATGTTGTAATATGTTTCTTAGCAGGGTTCATGTTAGTAACCAATTTCATTGTTTCCCAAAGTTTTCTTGTGTTAGAATTATAAAAACTGTGTTCCATAGCTTGCTTGTGCTGTTCCTTTGCTTTTTTCAAATGATATTTTAATTCTTTCTGTGCCACTAATAGTCCTACCTTATGTTCCTAAATGCCAGCTTTTTATTATTTATGCACTCTTTAATGTCCTTTGTAATATATGGCTTGTTGTTAGGATAAACAACAACATCCTTTTTTTCTACCACATTATCTACACAAAAGTTAATGTAATCACTTATTGTTTCAGTGGCCTCATCAAGCTCTAATTGGTGAAATATGGAATAATCTGTGCACAAAAAACAGCCCTTAAGTGTTTCCATAGAATCTTCTGTCCATATATTAACTGTTTTGTACTCTGGTTTACATGCCTTAAAAACGGACCTATAAGAAGGAATCAGATGTAGAACTTTATGATCCGAATTGGACAGAGGGGGCTTTGACTTGCATTTTTGACATTGCCATAACATTTGTCCAAAATGTTTGTTTTCCTGGTGTCACAGCGCACATATTGTTCAAAGCCCACTAATACAGTTTCTAGCTTGCAATGATTAAAATCGCCCAGAAAGAAAACAGGGGCTCCAGGTGAGCGCTGAAGCTGCTCATGTGCACACTCAGCGATGCACGCGGCAGCTTTACCTGCATTGCCGCTAGGTGGAATGTACACAGCACATATGATGACACAACCGAACTCTCTCGGCAAATAGTGAGGTCTGAGTGACACACAGAGCAGTTCGATATCAGGGGTGCATACCTTGTTTCTCACTGTGTATTGTTTACACCATCTGTCACATACAGTGGGTACGGAAAGTATTCAGACCCCCTTAAATTTTTCACTCTTTGTTATATTGCAGCCATTTGCTAACATCATTTAAGTTAATTTTTTTTCCTCATTAATGTACACACAGCACCCCATATTGACAGAAAAACACAGAATCGTTGACATTTTTGCAGATTTATTAAAAAATAAAAACTGAAATATCACATGGTCCTAAGTATTCAGACCCTTTGCTCAGTATTTAGTAGAAGCACCCTTTTGATCTAATACAGCCATGAGTCTTTGTATCGCAACTTGACTTCTCTAAAATGTAAAAAAGCTCTTTGCTGTTGCACTGTACACATCTTATACAATTCAGTTTTTTTTTTAGCATTTTTTTTTTCCTTTCATACGTGCTAATATAGGCTCCTTATATCATTTGGTTCTTTTAATATAATTTAAAAAGACTAATAAATCTTTCAATGAGTAAAACTGGCTGTGTCTATAGTATTATAGATTACACAACATTAATATTATATAATATTGAAAATATTACATTTTAAATGATTGTCCCCAGATTAGTAGGGTACTCTTGTAATAGAGTAGCAGTGGCTGGGATAGATTTTAAATATCAGTTCCACTTAAAAAGATGCAATCTAATCCTGTTTACATTAAATAAGCCTGCTCCCGAGCAGGTTTAAGTTTACAGACCTTAGTATGACAGCAAGTCCAGGATGAGCTTCGAAGACCAAATAATCCAAGATCATGCCAAATCTTCGAGTTAGCAACGTACAAAGAACGGGCCCCTGATGAGACAGACTTATAGGCCCGGTTTCACAGACAGGGCTTAGAATAAGCCAGGAGTAGGCTTTAATGTGTACTAGTTAAACTGGGACATTTAAAGGGGTCCTATTATGCTTTTTCACTTTTTGAATTTGAGTCAGTGTGTAGTGTGTATGTTTGGGCATAAAAAAGATCTTCAAATTTACAAATCTCAAAGTCCACTCCAAAGGGAGATATTTCGTTTTTAAAAAAATCCCTTTTCAAGAACTACAACGAACGACTCGTTTGAACTACAGCGTTTGTTTTCTGGGTTTTGTGATATCACAAAGCGGCCCATTAGAATATCATTAAAATAATTCCCGCCTACGGAAATTCGAATGGTTGGGGGGGTAGGGCGAGGTTGTGGTTAGAAAGCTTGGTTGAGTGCATCAGACAAGACGACGAGAAAGAAGAAGTGCTGCTGTAGCCTCAAGTTTTCGCAAGTTATTACACATGCACCTGAATAATTATGTATGTAAATATTTATGTTACAATTATGAAAACGTTTTTATAATAAGTTGCTGACAGTACAATACTGGACAATGATGTAATCTGCAGAATTTACACTTCAATTATGAGACTACAGTGTTTCCCATACATTGAGTGCGGGAGTTTTTATATCACTGTATTTCTGAAGGAAACCAGGTATTCAGCCAATCACAACGCACTGGATAGCTGGCCAATCACAGCACACCTCGCTTTTTCTGACTGATGAGCTTTGTAAAAATCGACGCGTTTCAAAAAGGCGGGGCATAGAGGACAAACAATAACGTACAGTATGTGGAAAATAATGTGTTTTTTTAACCTTAAACCGCATAAACATTTCGTTACACCAAATACTGTTCTTTTTAGCAGCATCATATGACCCCTTTAATCTTGCATGTAATGTCTGATAAAGCAGTGCTTTTTTTGAGCTGAGTGCTGCTTTGTGTACAGCCGTTACCGGGGAAACCTTGATCTCTACCACTCCAACAGTGCCTCCTGCTGGCAGAGATAACGTTACCACTCTGATATGTCTTGTAATATCCGTGCGTGCAAAGGTTCTGTACGATCCTCTTGCTCAATATTCTCTGGGTCTGAATCCGGCTCAAATTGATATGGCAATATTGACGCCATCCTTAAAGGGGTCATATGATGGGAACTTGCTGCTTTGGCAAGGGGCGGGGCAGTACTGAAACACCATCTAAGCTGTTCGCCAATCACAACGCACTGGGACAGCTAACCAATCACATCACATTTCGTTTTTCGGAATGCAGACCTTCATCAAACCCAGAACTAATAGAGACATTTGTGCCAGGATGGGGAGAAAGGTATTATAATAATGTAAATTATGTAGGGGTTAACATTTTTTGTAGCATAGTGCAGGAAATCAACACTTTAATTGACACAACCAATAAAATCTTTAGAATCAGCTGTGGGGCGG
>NW_015552578.1:80706-95509 GCF_001515605.1 Sinocyclocheilus anshuiensis
GATATTTGGGTTAAACTGTTCTGGAACAGTGTTGTAAATACAATCTCCCAGTGGCATACAGTATTGGCAGTTTAGTGTTAAGTGAATAATTTACACCAAAACAAAAGATAACATCAATGCTTTTATGTCTGAAAACATTATTTTTGTTTCAAAAAGACGAAGCGGAGTCCAGCCCGGAGTTGTCACATGTCCTTCCGGACACGCACTGGATAGCTGGCCAATCACAGCACACCTCGCTTTTTCAGACCGATGAGCTTTGTAAAAATCGACGCGTTTCAGAAAGGTGGGGCATAGAGGACAAACAATAATGTACAGTATGTGGAAAATAATGTGTTTATGCGGTTTAAGGTTAAAAAAAACACATTTCATTACACCAAATACACAAAATAATGTTCTTTTTAGCAGCATCATATGACCCCTTTAAGTACCTTTCATGAATGTGGCTTAAAATAGGCTTAGTTAGTCGGAGACTACAGAATCCTGGGGCCTGTAACATGATGGTAGATGAACAAATTCAGAGTTAAAGGATTAGTTTCGAGTTGACGAAACCAAACCACTCCAGTCCAGCTTTGTTGGTACCATGATGCTGATCATCAACTTTCTTTGTCAACTCAGGCTTTGATCCTGAGTTTGTGGAGCACGTGCACATGAATATATGACATCACTGTCGAATAGCCAATCACGAGCCTTGGTTAAAGGTTAAAGGTTTTGCTACAGGTTAAGAGATTGAAGAATATGATGAATTTAAATGCATTTACAATGAAAAAAGTATTTGTTCATGAAAGAGGACAAATAAAAGGAATTATCTTGCTTTATCAGTGCAGTCACAAGTGAAACTTGTTATATACAGCGATAGAGACTCAAACATGTAAGGTCACATAGTAATTCTTAAAGCATTATCTATTGATTCTACAGCTTATTTATATTACATACCATCTGTATATATTAACATAAATTTAAAATAAATTATTTATAACTGATCAACTAAAATCGCTTGTGTTTAACGGATTAATAATAATATAAATAATATAATTATATAAATCATATAAAATAACTCTGAGTAATTATCATTAAAGCCAGAAATTTTTTTAGTACTAGTGACCTTTAATTTGGAGCAAGATAAACTGGGGGAGTGATTTTTTTGTATCAGACATGTGTCACTTTGCTCACATCTGATTGGTCCAATTTCAGTTTGAGATCTCTTACCCACAACATAACCTGCCCCGGAGCAGGTTAGCCGTGGAGTGCAAGTTACTATGGCAATGAACGCAGCTAAAAGCCAAGCCACTTTCATGGTACCTAAAACCCAGGATTGTTGCAAACGAAACTAAAACTTACCTGGCTAGCCAACTCATCTGGCTTCATGGTACAGGCCCCTGGAGTAAATGAAGTAAGCTTAAATGAGAACACCTGGGATAAGCCTGATTATGTTAAGTATAAGCACATGCCGTTGGTCTGATGGTGCTCATAAAAACCTGGAATGGACTCGAAAACATTATTATTGGTGTACATCTTGACACAAAACAATGGCAGAGGAAAAAATAATTCGTTCAAAAAGTTTTAGTGAGTATGAAAACAACACTATTGAAACAAATTGTGACAAACTATCCAGTTATTGAAAGTAAAATCCACACTACTGCTAGAGAGCAAAAGAAAAGGAGTGCTTGGAATGCAATTTGCAATGAATTCAAGGCAAATGAAAATGCAACCACAAGAACAATACAACAACTTCAGGTGAGATTTCTTCATTATTATCATTGCACATTTCTCATATTCATATTTTTGAGACAATTTATAATGAA
Source organism: Sinocyclocheilus anshuiensis (assembly GCF_001515605.1). Lineage (NCBI taxonomy): Eukaryota > Metazoa > Chordata > Actinopteri > Cypriniformes > Cyprinidae > Sinocyclocheilus > Sinocyclocheilus anshuiensis. The sequence goes on from NW_015552578.1 coordinate 82,509, forward strand.
TGATATTTGCCTGTATAGACTCTGTGGACGAACCTTAAACTGGCTTTAAAAAGACAAAATGCAGAGATCAGAAGACAGCGATTTACTACTACTAGTGGTGGACCACCAAATAAAGACAAAACTGATGAATCGAGTGACTTGCTGTCTGGAATACAGCACCAGCAACCTTTGGATTGTATACCAGATGGTGATCACTTGAACCGTTCAGATGAAGAACTGAGCACAAATGGCATGTAAGAAAGAAACTGGTTACTTCCTTTGGCACATATATATTCCACTTTGTCAATCTTTATTCTTCTTTCATTCTAAGGATCATGTGAGTTTTTGTGCTTCTGTGTTTTTCTCCACAGAAAAAAAGCAATCTGAACAGGTTAACGAGCCAGAGCACAGTGAGTGTGTGCCCTCCACATCTGCTCTAGCATCCCTGAGAAAAGATGCTGCCACCACCTTTCAGCAGAGAACAAGCAAGATGACCATCCATGAAAAGTTAGCCAGAGAATTTCATGAGCAAAAAATGCAATGTCTGAAGAAGGAACATGAAATGAAAATAAGAATTCTACAGGTTGAATTGGATATGAAGTTGGAAGAAAGAGATATAATTGTCGCCTTACTGTATCTTTTTGGGATCATGTGTAAAAATGTGTAAAAAATAAATAATAATAAAAATAAACCTTTTGCCATTTAGATATTCATGAGTGAGAGTTTTTTTTTTATTACCACAAACTACATTTTCAACCAGTATTGGTTTAGTAACTTTTTAATTTTGTTGCACACTATTTTAATTTTGTACAGAACAAACATGATCAAGGCAAAATAAGCCATAATGAATACGTTCCATATTAAAATGCATCTCATCTAGCTGAAGTGCTGCAATGTGTAAGCAACTCTGTGTGCAAGTCCTCGTTGGTCATTGGCGGCCTCAGCCATGGGCACATCTGCTTCATCGTGATCTTCCATTGGAGGATCAGGACAGCAGCACTGCTTCAGGTAGTTGTGCAGCACCACTGTAGCAATGATGACCTTGCAGCATATTCTTGGCCTGAAACGAAGAGTATTGCGTAAACACTGGAATCGATTTTTCCATATTCCAAATATAAGCTCAACCAATGCCACTTGTTCGTATATGAGCTCTGTTGTATCTTTGCTGCTCGGCTGTTGTGGGATTTATGTATGGAGTGAATAAAAAGTTACTCTGACCATATCCATTGTCACCAAGTAGAAGTCCGCTATGCTGTCCTCTCAGAAACTGAGCACACAATGGAAAGTTTAGAAAAATCCTTGAATCGTGAGTTGAACCGTTTGCAAACTCTAAATTAGGTGTGCATACACCCTGAACGTTGACAGAAAACCAGTCAGGAGTTGATGGACACTTGATGGGAACATGACATTCATCTATACAGCCAATCGCACCTGGGAAGTGCCCATATTCATAGAATTGCACTTTATAGTTGGCTTGGTCAGCAGCATCAGGAAACTTTATGTAAAAACTCATAAACAAACTATTGATGAATACTACTACATAAATGAACTATTCTACACACAGTTGCTTCACTGGCACCACACAAATCACCAGTTTCACGATGAAAGGTCCCAGATGCCAAAAACCTCAATGTGAGCAGAACTTGGAGAGAACTGGGTAAAGGCCTTCCTCTCAGAGACAGACAGGAAAGTCTAGGCGTAAGCAAAGATATTAGCTCCAATGCATTTTCTTCGTACATACGAAAGTGGTCTTGAAAAGCTATGTCATCAAAGTAATGTAATGGATCACTCCTATCCACAAGTACTCTGGCTGGCCTCTGTTGTGCATGTTGGTTTTCAGGTTTCCAAACTTGCAGTCTTTGCACTTGACCTCTTGACAACTTATATGACGTATTTCCTGTATTTGGCCCAAGCGTTCAAGTGAGGATGAAGACCACAAGTGTGTGTCGAACTTTTCATTACCTGATGGGACACACTTATAGTATTGTAAAAATGCAAGTGTTTACATAGCTTTATTTTAATTTGAATTACTTTGCATTTTAAAATCAACTTCTAAATGTCTGTTCAGTAGTCCCTATAACATGACATAATTGTATAAAAACACTGTTTTTCTACCAAATTATATGTAATATCTAATTATTAATATTTAACGTACATTGGAAAGGTTTCCTTGACCTCTCGCGAGATCTCTGCAAAAAGTCTCATGATTTATTTCCAGAACATGATGCATGATGGGATACACTAAGCCTCAAATAGTGCTCCAGAGCGGTATTCGAGATAGTGTGGATTTAGTGTGCGTTAAGGGCACTGTGCTTTGCCATTTTTAAGACCTGGGACAGTCTTGCGCACTTACTTCCTGTTGCGGGCACGCGCTCTCAAGTGGCCAAGACCGCAAGTGTGGGTATTGTAACGGAATGACAGAGGCGTGAGGCGTGCGGATCCATATGCAAAGCTTTATTCATAGACATGGTCATACACAGGCAGGATCGAACACCAGCAAACAGGTATATTGAGGGCAAGAAACAAGAGCAGTCCAGTAAACTGGCGTGGATCGATCGACGGCTAACGTAATCCAGGGGGCAAGGCAAACGGATAATCCAAACAGACAGACAATAGTCCAAATGAGGGGCGAACAGAGTTCGAAACGGCAAGACAAGGGGTTAATCCAAGACAGGCGATAATTCCAGGGCAGGCGGCAGACTGACGAGACGAGATAAACAGGCTAAGATACAAGACTAGACTAAACTGGACTAGAAACACGTAAAGTTGCTATCGCTAACAGTGATATGCGCAAACAATACTCGGCCCGGAAGAGCATGTGAATGACTGTTATATAGGCCGTGTGATTGGTTTCTGGTGTGAGTGTAATCAGTGCAATGGAACATGGGAAATGTAGTCCAGGGTGATGTGTAACAGTCTGTGTGGTGTGAATCAATATAATGAGAAGGCGACATCTGGTGGCGAGCGGACGGAAGCTTACGGACAGGATTCATGACGGGTATCTGGACAAGGCACTGGTGTAACTAATGAAGCCCTTGATTAATTTAATCAGGTTTGCTTCTTGAGAGAACAAATTTGTAGCAGATTTGTGTTGTTGCGAGGGATTCTATTCAGGGGGTTGAATAATTTTGAGACTGCAGAATTAAAATATCCAGGTGTTGGCTTTGTTTGCGCTGCGCAGGTCGATCGGTGTATGACATCAAAGTACCGTGAGAGGTATAGAGAGCAGATGACTCCTTATGCTTTCGAATCGCTCTAGGGGTACTTTGATGTCATACACCGATCGGCCTGTGCAGCGCCGTTTCAAGTGAACACACCTAATATGTACGCGTATTTGCATCACTTTGATCGTTCTCTGTAGATCCCACCTACTCACACGCCACGATTGGTCGATTATGTACAATGCCTGCATGTTACTGGTCAAATTACTATTCGATCATTACCTTCAGCAAGTATGAAAACAGGAAAATAAAGCAGGCAATTTAGAAATCCTGTACAGGATATGTCCGGGAAAAAGGGCACGTATGGTCACCCTACTGTATGTTATTTGTGCCTTGTTGTCTGTAAACAGGCCATTGCATTGTTCAGCTGTTTCCCCTATAGTTCTGCTGAAACTCCAGAGTCTGAGCGATAGAACTAGAACTGGGAAATTTGTTCTCAAAACTTCAAAACTTTTAACTTCACAAAAATAAAATTATAAACTAATATAACATAGTAAATACTTTTTTTTTCTGGTGGATTTGCATCTAGGGTTTGAGTTTCTAATAAACTGGTTATTGCAACTGAACGGTTCACTCTTAAAAAGGGAAGATGAGGAGTAGGCTAACAACTGAATATGCTGTCATATTTTTTGCCAGTTGAAGAAAATGAAAAGGTAAGACTTTAATCAATGAACCATATTCTTTTATACGGCAAAAACTGTATTTTAAACAAAATCGCTTCTAAAAAAGAACATTGATCTTATTGATTTTAATGGTAAAGTCAGACCATATTATCCTTTCCATCCAATTCTTATAGAAGACAGATTTATTGATTTTCACTGTGTATCTGTTATTCATAGAGGACTAATACGGGGAGGAAAATTATGTTTGTAAATTAATTGAAATCTGAGAGTTTGATAGGTTATTAAAAGTAAGACTTATATAATCACATTTTAGCACATGTTATATACTGCCAATTTTAATAAAGATAACCTGTGAAAAATCACATTTCATTAACATTTAGAAGAAATTATTTTAACCATTTTAATTAAAGATTTCCATTCAGACAGTCAAAATCAACTGTTTTAAACTCATCATCAATTTAATACTTCAATGTAATGCACTTTAACCAAATAAAGCTGAAATTTGTTTTATTGCCTTTATGTTCTGGGAAGAAACCGAGATGAAATTGATGAATTCATTGACATAAAGATTCAGTTTCAGTTAATAAATGAAATAGCTAAATCTCTCTGCAGCCACAAATTTAATTTTGATCTACAAATTCTTTATGAGTTTAAAATTATAAGTTCTTTCTAATCCTGTAAATCGAAGAGCAAGATACTGGAGTTTATCCTTGATTGAGAATATCACAAATGCTCAGTAGATTATCATCAATTGAAAGCACTTCACAGTTACTTACATTCAGATAGAAGACTATATAAAGCTAAACGTTATTGATAGCGTTGGGCTTTTGATAGCTCTATAATTTATTCAATTAATCCTATACCGTATTATATTTGTTTTCTAATGTAAATTCTATGGTTTGGGAGAAAAATACTTTTATTTTGGTCTGGTGATGTGACGTCATAAGGCAGCGCAGCGCTCCTGCGTCTGTGATTCGGCTGAAGAAAGGTTTGTGGGTTTTTTTTATTTTATTTTATATAATTTAACGTGTTTAAATCAATACAACTCGTTAAAAGAATTGTATTTAAAATTGTGAAATTAAATATTAACAGGTGTAACACTGTAATACTTTTAGTGACATTTGTGTGTGTAAAGCGCATCCAGATACGAGTAACAGAAAAGGTGCGTCTCATTTCGCTCCCTGTATCGTGAATCAGTTTATCATAAACATGAATTCGGTCACTGACAACAAGTGAATGATGGAGAAACGGAGCTTTCGAAGCTCCGAGTCATATGAATCAATTGCATCGCGAAATGATTCAGTGATTCGAATCACTCGAACTAGCGCACGCTGACGTCACCTGCTGCTCAAAACTACAAACATGTGTAATGAAAACTTTTACAAACCAACTGCAACAGAGTGGAATCTATTAAATATAATCTAAAAATCAGTAAATACTAAATATAAATCTTAATACAAATGTGACCCTTTGTTTAGTTTGTGCTTTTATTAATTTGAGTGCTAGTTTTCATCATTTTTTGTCTTGTCAAGTTTAAGTCCATTAACTCTCTCTGACTCTGAACTCTCTCTTAACTCTCACTCTGACTGACTCCCTTACTAGTGCGCTGACTACTGAACTAGGGAGCAGACTGAGACGCACCCAGAGATTTAGTTTGGCATTTAGCCTACTTTTTCTTTCTGTTAATTCTTCTCATCTTAAACAGGACAAAGTGTCCAAACACACAGAAAAACTCCTGCTGAAGATAAAAAAATAATACAGAATTAGCCTAAACAAAACAATTATTTTGTGTAACATTAAACCCAATATCTACTTCTCATAAAAAAAAAACAATAAAAACATGAAGCAAATGATGACAATTTAGTTTTAACATTTGACATTTGTTGTCTGTGATTTGTTTTTCTACTCATCCCCAGAAGTGCCATACTAACATATTAACATAACTGAATGTAAATGGCAGTAAATGTTCATTACAAAAAGTAATAAGTCATATATCAGAAATACCAGCCTACTTATAAAATAATAAAACATTTCTCCAGCTGACACAGCTTGGTAGAGTCACTGCATGCTGTTTATCTTTGTTCTTCATTTAAAGATCTTTGGTGAGCAAATAATACAGTCAGTGACCAGTAACTTTATAATGAACTGCAGCATAATAAAATCAAACTGTTAATGTTTATGAGTGACAAACAGTTGATATCAAAGACCTAAGTAGTGCACTAAAGAAAAAAAACATCTGTTGTGCCTGTCACATCTTCTAACAGCATCAGTGGTAAATGTAGCATCAGAAGTTGATCTAGGATGAGTGTTTCTTCTCCTGGTCTGCATTTCTTAAAAGTATCGTAAGCCAAGTTGATCATAGAGACCATTTGTGGAAACAGGTCTACGATATACTTGCTTTTGGGAAACGCAGCCCTGAACTCATGTAGCAGCACACATGTGGGATCTTCTCCACATTAAGACACACAACATAACTGTGAGGAAAAAAACTCTCAATGGATTTTTACAGGGGATACTGAGACTAGCTTATATATAGCCGCTTTTCCACCGTTGGGCCGAACGGCTCTAAAGCCGCCTTTCCGCTTTCTCCGACATTTGGATATGATTGTCGCATTTCTCCCCTAGTGGCAGTTGCACAAAACTTTCAAATTGTTCATGAAGCAACCATTACCCTCAGCTTATTCACCATGGTAAAATAAATTATTTTAATGAATATAATGGATGTATGATTATATCCACAGAAAGGTCCCCCAAATAAAAACATAGTAGGTTTTATGGGGCTTATCAATGTTAACAATGATTTAAAGGGGTCATATGATGTTGCTAAAAAGAACATTATTTTGTGTATTTGGTGTAATGAAACCACATGTGGCGACTCCGGGCTGGACTCCGCTTCGTCCACGGTGAAAGCCGATCGACAGCGCGAAGTTGATATATTTCCTCAGCGACCAGCACGGATCAGCTCTAGGCAAAGACGAAGTGGATATCGTCCTCTTTTGGAAGGCCAAACAAAGTAGTTTCGGCGTAGATGGCGGTGACGGCAACAATACTACAGCGAGAATAAAAGTTATTATACTTTCTTTACGTGAACATTTGGGCGCCGTTATGCAAATCTTCCCACATCGTGACGTAGATATGTGGGGGTGTGTTAGAACGAGCCGTTTTAGGTAGGCGTGGTTGACTTAACTTTTATAAAGAATATCTCTTTGGATTTGAGACTTTAGTCTTTGCAACTTTACAGATCTTCTTTATGCACCAAGAGCTTGTAACACTCCAAAGAGAAAGGAAAAATTGAAATTGCATCATATGACCCCTTTAATAATTATAAAGTAATTATTTCTGACATTATATAAACTGTAATTTTACAGAAATAGTGTTTACAGAATAACATTAAAGTGGGAAAATATTGATAATTCTAACCTCATGCTTTTGTTTTGAATAGTTTTGATTAGAATACATCACTGATCGGAACTCCACGCAGCTCCCACACTACTCTCCATTGGAAATTAATGACTTACGTTATGTCACTTGTCGTTTGTCTGAGATAGTGGATAGGCAGCTTAAGAACGATAAGGAACGGTTCCGGCAGAATGCATGTAGTGACGTCGCCACTCAGGATCAGGCACTTGTTTATTGGGGGATTAAGATTTGTGAATATAGGAGGAACCACACTGCCTCCACAATTCAAATAAAGCAATGCAGCAGGAGTACAAGAATGAGAGCATCCATCATAAATTCTGCCAAGAAGAATTTGCTGGTTGGCCAAAAGAAGCACTTCATTACTTGAAATGTCTTCAACTGCAAGTGACCAGCAAGTACATTTACATGTACAGGTTTCTGCACTTGAGACTGCGGCACAGCGGGTAAGACTACTTGATGGACGTCACAACCATCAAACAAATCACAAATGGGCTTACATTCCTGTATTGTCATACCCTTATTGCTGAAGCAAACAGTTCCACCATCAGGCACTTGCTCATAGCTTAACACCACATGAGAACATGGAGCAAGGAAAGGGTCTGATCTCTGCACCCCACTTATTGGAGCTTCACTAATGTAAAGTTTGAGTGGGTTTTTATTCACATTAGTTCCTTTCATAATTTCAGGCTTGGTTATTTGCTCACATCTATAAGGGTTCAGAGGGGGGTTTGCAGGAGAGAGTTGGCTAGGTCAACACTGTTTCTGAACTTTTCCACCTGCAGTGGCTCACAGCAAGCTCGGGAGATGCAGACAAAGCATCACCAAAATTACAGTTGCTCACCACAATAGGTTGTTAGATTTTACTGTATTTGGCAGAGTAAAGGTTTGGGTGGCTCGTCAATTTATTAGATTTCTCTAATACATAAAATAAGTAAGCTTGACCAGAGTTCTTGTGGGGAGAAGAAGTTATTAAAAGTAGTATTAAAGCACAGATCTTCAGCAGCGACGTCAGCTTGTCGGCCTTCAAAATATCTTAACCCTTGTAAGAGTCCTAGCTTCTCCCAGAGTTCTGTCTGTGAGACAGAACTGGTCTGGGAAAAACCTGGTCACCTGCTAGATCATTCCCCAGTACAAGACCTACTCCTTCGAATGGTAAATAGAAACACACCGCAAGGTTGACTATCCCAGTCACATGGTCTGACTTCAAGTTGACCCGATGGAGAGGAACACGATCACACCCCATCTTATTACCACATATTAGTACTTCAGAACTGGTGTACAAATTCTGCGAGAAGGGAAGTAACTCCTTCAGGATTAAGGACTGTTCTGAACCAGTATCTCGCAAGATCACAACAGGTTGATGCTCCTTGTCAGACAAGGAAACAATACCAGTAAGGATAAAAGGCTGCATGGACTTATTCTTAATTACAGACATAGTTTGTACAAGAGCAACCTTCCTAGATTTACCATCAACATTTTTCTTTTTCCCAAGCATGGCACTCTGCAATTAAGTGATCTGTTTCTTGGCAGTAAAAACAGACCTGATGGCCTCATCCAGCAGGGACAGGCCTGCTGTCTGAATTAGCAACGAGCACAACGCACAAGAGAACACATGCGTTGAATCTCTTGTCACGGTGTTCATATGAGAAAATTGAGTGTTTGATGGCCGGAATGATGGAAATCCCTTTTGGTGTGTCAAGACAAATTCATCTGCCAATACACCAGCATCCAGTAGCGAGTTTACTTTTTGTTCATTAAGATGAACAACGACACCAAAAGCAACTTAAGAAACTGCTCAAAGGTAGTGGCCTTGCTGGAGAAACACCACTTTTCAAATAGGGCTCGTTTCTCTCGTGCAAATTCTACATGCGTCTGTTTTTCTGTTTTCGCATGCACTCTAAACTTCTGCCGATGAACTTTGGGGACCAACTCGTAGGCTTTGAGAACAGCGGCTTTAACAATCTCATAATCCAGACTCTACTCAATTGGTAACAATGCGCAAATCCCTTGAGCCTTACCCATCAAACTGCATTGTAGGAGCAGTGCCCACATATTCTTTGGCAACCTAAACTTTCTTGCAATGTGCTTGAAAGACTCACGAAAGGGAGGCACAAGCTTGATATATTTACTAAATTTGAATTTGGGATTTTTTTGTTCTACATCTGCACTAACAGGCACTAGGTGTGTGTGTGGGGGGGGTATCAAAATTATAACAAATTGTACTTTATGTGAAAATTGTTTTAAGTTAACTATTTTGTTTTAAAATCCTATTAAATGTTAAAAATAATGGCTTTCAATTAAACTGTAATGTTCAATTGCTATGATTAATGGCTAACATTGAGGGGGAAATGGATTTAATAGACACAGATCAGTAGCAGTATTGGTATCAATGATACTGGCCTTCCTTAATAATAGGCTACTTGGTAAAAAGCTACCATTAAACCACATATTTTAAATACACAGTCTTTGTTGTTTCTACATTAATGTGAAGATTCAATGTGAAATTATGACAATATAAATATATTATTATGCAATTAATTACAGAAAATGTGCAATTAATTAGTTTTTTTTTTTAATCAGTTGACAACACTAGTTCAAATGTTTTGATGTTTGTTGCTTTGTGCCATTAAACTGGTTTTAACTTGTATTTTTCTTATTTCACCTCAGACCTGATGGCACTGAAAGAGGAGAGTCAAGAACTGAATGAAACAGAAGAGAAAGATCAAAATGAGAAACATCATGGTTTCAAAACTGAAGAAAAATCGATTAGTTGCTCACAGAATGAAAATACTGCCTCACCAAAAAAAGCTCAAAAAACACAAACTACAAACCTTAATTCCTACATGAGAATCCATACAGGAGAGAGCTCTTTCACCTGCCAACAGTGTGGACAAACTTTCAATCAAAAAGAAAGCCTTGAAGTCCACATGAAAATTCACAATGAAAAGAAGCCATTCATATGCTCTCAGTGTGGAAAGTGTATTACACAGAAAAAAAACCTTAATGCCCACATGAGAACTCACACTGGAGAGAGACCTCACACCTGCAAACTGTGTGGGAAGAGTTTCACACGTAATGGAAACCTTAAGACTCACATGAGAATTCACACTGGAGAGAATCCATTTGTATGTGATCAGTGTGGAAAGAGTTTTAAGCAGAAAAAACAACTTTATACCCACATTAGAAGTCACACTGGAGAGAAGCCATTCACATGTGATCAGTGTGGAACGAGTTTCAGATATAAAGAAAACCTTAATAATCACATGAGAATTCATTTAAGAGAAAACCGTTTTAAATGTCATCAGTGCGAAAGGAGTTTCACAGAGAGGAAACATCTTAAGAATCATGTAATAATTCACATCGGAGAAAAGCCTTTCATGTGCCATCACTGTGGGAAGAGTTGCTCAAGAAAAGGACACCTCAAGGTTCACATCCGTGTTCACACTGGAGAGAAACCTTTCACCTGCCCTCAGTGTGGAAAGAGTTTCAGGTTTAAAGGAAACCTAAAGGCTCACATTAGAAGTCACACCGGAGAGAAGCCATTCACATGTCTTCAGTGTGAAATGAGTTTCCCAAAAAGCACAGACCTGAAACATCATTTGAAAACTCATTCTGGAAAGAAATTGCCATTTTCCTCAGTGTGACAAAGGGTTTAGAAAAAGGAGCAATTTCAACAATCCATTCTAAAAGACAATTCAATTTTGTTGGCCAGATAAAATGACAGATAAAGAAAAACGTAAATAAGAATTTTTCAGTGCACCAAAACACAAAGTACTAAAAGTCTCCATATTAAGGCAAAACATCTCTCCGCCAAACAAAACTGAACAAAATTACTTTTTTCCATTGGTTGTAGGTGTTTATTTTAGCTTATTGTTTAGTCAAGTTGATTTCAATTTAATGTTGTAATATCTGGATGAGATTACTGATTGTGGAGCCCTTGAAATACCAAGCAACTTTAAATTTATGATCAGGTAAAGCATGGAAATATTATTCAGCTCTGAAATATTATTTATCAGCACAGTTCATTCTTTGTTGTTTTTCAAGTAGCCTGTATGTACGTATTCTTAATGTAGGGCTGCACGATAAATCGAAATGGAATCGAGACAGAAGCTGCGATTGTCATGCGTATCTTTCAGTGAAGCACGGTTCTGTGATCAGCAGTAAATCTCCATCCAAAGGCCAGAGGGCGCTCTCGCGCTGAAACTCCAAATACGCCTCACAGAAGAAACCCAGAAAATGCCTATCGCTGCAGCTGAATAAACAGAAGATTCAACTGCTTTCATTGATTCAGGGTGACTAATAAACACACGACTACGGCAATATACGGTTTATCTGAGTTCTTATTATTATAATTTTCATTAAAATAAAGTATATTTATAATGCAATGCCTTTATCACTGCTTAAATACTATGAAATATGTTGCGTGCCTTATTCTGTGTAAGAAGCCACATCATCTCACAGAAGGATTTATTTCAAACACTCGACTGACGTTATGAAGTGAGTTTGGAGTAAAAATATGTTAATCAAAATGCGCATGACAATCGCATTCGATTAATTGTGCAGCCCTAACTTAATGTTTCCTTTCCAATTAATTTGGTGCAATAAACAGTTTTGTTCCTTTATACATTGTCTTGCTTGTTAATTATATATTACAGAAAGTATTTTAAAGAATTTATTCATTCTCCACACTGCTTGTAGGCTTGAGGGATGCTGGAGCCGATCCCATATCTAGGGCTGAAGACAGGGAAAGTCCATGGACAAATGGCCAGTCAATCACAGGGCTAACTGTATTTAAAGGGATAGTTCACCCAAAAATTAAAGTTCTGTCGTCATTTACACACTCTTATGATGATCCAAACCCATAAGACTTTTGGTCATCTTCAAAACAAAAAAAATATTATATAATGATGTCTCGGTCACACAGTCTGCTCTATAACACATCCTCAATCTCAAGACTCTGCTTCATAAAATGTGTTTTGAGGTCAGTTTTATAATCATGTATGGATGTGAAGGATGGAGTTCCAAAGTGTGTGAGCAGATGTGCAGAAACCCCAGTTAATCTGAACACTGAGCTCACAGAGTCAGAGGAATTGAGTGTGTAATCTGGGCTGTAGGGACAATTGAGATCTGAGATATACACAGGAGCAAGACTGTAATGGCCTTTGAATGTGCTGAAGTGAAGCGTCTGAAACGTCTCCCATTCTCAGTCGTTCTGCGACTGAATAAATGCACTTCTTGTCAAGAGAAAAAGTGACAGAAGCAGCAGCTGTGAGTGGGGTGGCCAACCCTAGCCCTGCACCTGCGTTAATTGTGTTAAATATTTTTTTAAGTATTAAACTGAAAAAAAGTAATTGCCTGCGTTAACGCGCTAATTTTGACACCACTATTAATTATCTGTAATTATCGATCTGTAATATCAATGACTTCTGGAGGCACCTCTTTTAGTAGCTTACATACCTGCAAACTAGTCGATTTTCTGCAAAATGTGCCGTTTTGAATCGAAATATGTGACCATGGACCACAAAACCAGTCATAAGGGTCAATTTTTTTGAATTGAGATTTATAAATCATCTGAAAGCGGAATAAATTAGCTTTCCGTTGATGTATGGTTTGTTAGGATAGGACAATATTTGGCTGAGATACAACTATTTGAAGATCTGGAATCTGACGGTGCAAAAAAATCAAAATATTAAGAAAATTGCCTTTAAAGTTGTCCAAATGAAGTTCTTAGCAATGCATATTACTAATCAAAAATTAC
>NW_015552578.1:95802-99622 GCF_001515605.1 Sinocyclocheilus anshuiensis
GGGGGGTGTCATCCTCATCCTCATCCTCACTTCTTTTGAACAATCAGAATCAAGATAAGGCCATCCTCTTCTTTTCCATGGGCAACTTTTCACCGTACATCAACAATTCTGAGGTAAATTTGATGCCAACGATGTAATGCTTTTAAATGAACGTAACCTTAGGTAACTAGTTGCTAAAGTTTACCAAATCAAGTTTAGTCTGTTAGTAAGTCAAGTAAGTTTGTTGTGATACATTTTTCCTAACATTACTTCATCACACTTTTACCAACCTGTTGTTAAGCTTGTTAGCATGTAAGTCAGGGATGGGCAACTGGCAGCCCGCGGACCTCATACGGACCTCAGTGTCTTTAAATATGGCCTGCTGGATTATATTGTACTAGGATTATTAATTTTAAAACATTTGAAAATTCAGTCACTAAAGATACTTTTCAGATTATGATGTTTATACTAACTCCAACCAGGAGAGGTTCCCAGCCGGTGTGAACATTGTCAATTTTTCATTTATTTTTGCTAATTTTAATGAAAATTGTGTTTTCCAGTCAAAATGGTAAACAGACTCTTTTTACCAAGTTCAAGGGGACCCCCATATGTTTGGCTTGTTTGAAAAAAAATCTTTAATGAAAGAAAATGTAATGTAAATGTAATGAATAGCCACTGTATTTAATAAATACCTGGGGTTGTGTTGGTTTTCCTCTAAAAGAGACAAAAGTAGGCGCAAAGTGTGGAGTAGTGGTAATGTTCTTTAACTGTTCTTTGTTGCACCAACTGTTTATTGTATTGAAAGGTTCTTGTTGAATTAAGCCGGGTGGGTTTCTGAGAATGTCTGTTTGATTGTTATATTAATGATTGTTTAAAAAAATGAGGGAATGAATATTAATTTTGTCAGTTGTAATTTACGAGGAATGGGGCACCCGATAAAATGTGGCAAAGTGTTTGCACATTTAAAATCTTTATCGGCTGATATCATTTTTCTTCAGGAGACCCATATTACACCTAATGAACAGCTACGACTTAAGGCTTGTTCACACTGGGACGAATAGCGCGATTATCGCCGACGTTTAACGTCTCGTGACTAAACAAAGGGCGCCAATGTGAGTGTGCACACCAATGCGCAAAATGCGAGGCATAAAAGAGTAAATTTTTTAAAAACGCCTCGGGCTCGTTTTTTTTGGTTTGACGCACCGCTTTAAAAACTGGCCGACCAATGAGATTGGTGCTTTTGTTCACGTGCCTGGAGCTGCTGAAGTTACAGTAAAAAACGACTTGGTGGCGCTCAAGCACAAAACGGTCTTGCCGAGCACACACTGATACCTAACGACGAAGAGGAAGTAAGTAGACCAAGAAGATGCATTGAGGCAAGATGAATGTAGAGCTGCTGGTCTCATTGGTGTCTGAACACAAAGGGCTTTATGACAAACGCGACAGTGACTACAAAAATCTTGATAAGAGGGAGTTGTTATGGAGAGGAATTGCAGATCAAATAGGATTCGATGTGTACCGGGGTATTTCTGTTTTTCATTAAGCGCCATCTAATGTCAGGGAGTGAATTTGCACGTTCACTCGGCTCATCGCCAGCGAAAATCGCTTGGTATGAACACAAAATATGCGTCGAAAAACGTCGGCGATAAATGTGCGCGATAATCGTCCTGGTCTGTACGAGGCTTTAGGGCAAATTGGATTTCTCAAGTATATCAAGCCACTTTTTCCTCTAAAGCAAGAGGTGTGGCAATTCTTTTCAAAAAATCAATTTAATTCCGTTCACATTCAGTGATAACGGATCCAGCTGGTAGATATATTATTGTGTCGGGATATATTAACAATTTTCCTATTACGTGTGTCAGTGTGAATGGGCCCAACATGGATGATCCGGTTTTTTTCAGGAGATTATTTGGGCTTATTCCAGAGACCAGTACTACTAACGTAATAATTGCTGGGGATTTTAATTGCTATTCAGATACTTATCTTGACCGCTCTTCGTCTCAAGTTCCTCCTACTATTCAATCCGTTAGGGTTTTAAACTCTAATTAAATCCATGAATTTTGTGGATGTGTGGAGGCTGTTGAACCCCACTGTTCGGGATTACTCTTTTTTTTCTCATGTTCATAAATCCTACTCTCGTATCGACTACTTCATTATTGACTCCAAACTTATTCAGGGGGTTGTCCATTCAAAATATCATAACATCTTAATTTCGGATCATAGCCCGGTTTCGCTGAATTTAAGTTTATCCTTACCAAAGGTCCAATATTGCTGGTGTTTTAATCCTCACTTGCTAACGGATAAACAGTTTTCCTCATTTTTGACTGATCGGTTGAGTCAATTTTTAGAGACTAATGATAATGGGGAAGTGTCTGACTCCTGTCTGTGGGAAACTTGGAAATTGGTTATGAGAGGACATATTATTGCTTTTGAATCTTCCCGTAAGAAGGAAAGACGTAAGCGGTTATCCGAGATCGAATCTATTCTTCCTTTCTTGGAACAAGTTTTTTGACAGTCTAAAGTGCAATCTGACCTCATTGCGATTTTAACATTTAAATATGAATACAATTCGATTTTGAGTGATCAAGTCTCTAATTTATTACTGAAGCTTAAACAGAATCAGTTCGAACTCAGTGATAAAGCGGATTGTCTTCTTGCTCGTCAGCTGAAGGGGGCACAGGCTAGCCGTGCCATTCATCAAATAAGAGTACGTAATGGGGATTTGGTAACGCATCCTACAGAGATTAATGACTGTTTTGCAGAATTTTACAGGCAGCTCTATTCTTCTAATTGCTCAGAGATGAGTGAGGTGGGGCATAGCTTTTTCAAAGTTAATTTTCCAAAGATCAGCGACAGTGCTAACAAGGAATTAGAGGAACCATTTAGTCTTTGTGAAGTTTTGGAAGCAATTAACTCCCTTGCTAAGGGGAAAGCTACAGGTCCAGATGGGTATGGCGTGGAATTCTATAAAGCAAACGCATCTGTATTGGCCCCTCTGCTGCTTCGTATGTTAAATCACTCTATTGAGTTGGAAAAGTTCCCTGATTCTTTACATGAAGCATATGTGTCTTCTGAGGAAAAAAGTTAGAGATGATACTGTGCCCGCAAATTATAGACCAATAAGTATTCTTAATTGTGATCAGAAGGTGATTGCTAAGACTTTGTCTATTTGTTTAAACAAACATATAGACTCACTAATTCATTCCGACCAAACAGGTTTCATTCCAGGGAGGTTCTCCTTTTGTAATTCATGGCGCCTATTAAACATTTTATATAATAATCAGTACAAAAAATCTAAGGCAGTAATCCTCTCCCTAAATACGGAGAAAGCCTTTGACCGAATTGAATGGAGCTATATGCAGGGCTTAAAGTTCTCCGGCGTGCAGCGTTTGGCTGCGGAAAAAAAAAAAATCCTACATTTAAAAAACTTGTTGATATCACTTTCGAGTTCATGAGTTCGCCTACCAATGGTGTGAGAGGAGCACAGCTTTCACTTTCAACCAAACTAACATTACCAGCCAATCAGAATATTTTGCTCTTATAAACATGAGACGCGCATCGCAGCCCTGATGAATGGAGAAGCGTGACAAAAAGCTACGAGGCGCAATGGTCAAAGATGCCCATATAGTGCATAGGCCTATTTACATAGAAAAACTAATTAAAAAGCAGCGGAGGGGCTAGAGTGAGCAGAGGCGGCGGACTTGAGAATGGCGCGGCCGGCGGATTCGACGAAGGATCGTCCGGAGGGCTTGCGGCAACCACATGTGACAACCCCGGGCTCGACTCCGCTTCGTCCACGGTGAAAGCCGATCCGGCGATCCACAGCGCAAAGTTGTTGTAT
>NW_015552578.1:99885-104706 GCF_001515605.1 Sinocyclocheilus anshuiensis
TGAACCAAGAGCTTGTAACACTCCAAAGAGAAAGGAAAAATTGAAATCGCATCATATGACCCCTTTAAGGTTCACCTGGGAAAACAGTGTGCATTATCTCACTAGATTCGTAACGTAAATCATTTAAACCTTTGCCAATACAGGAGAATACACCAACCTATTTCTAAATATGCCATGTATTGTACAAAATAAATGTTTCTGAGTTTGCATGTGGCCAAATATTAAAATTAAATGGATTTAAACATTTAATCACGTTTAATCATGCTCTAAAGTATAAACATGAGACGCGCATCGCAGCCCTGATGAATGGAGAAGCGTGACAAAAAGCTACGAGGCGCAATGGTCAAAGATGCCCATATAGTGCATAGGCCTATTTACATAGAAAAACTAATTAAAAAGCAGCGGAGTTTGTAAACAGCTCAGAGTAATCATGTCATCTCCATAAGAACGATATGATTGCCAGAACAAATTTACCGGGATTTGCCGGTAATTTACCAGTAAAGACTATGTGTGACTCTTCCTCTGTATATGCTGTGAATTTGAATTGCTTAAAGGGGTCATATGATGTTGCTAAAAATAACATTATTTGGTGTAATGAAATGTGTTTATGCAGTTTAATCACGTTTAATCATGCTCTAAAGTGAAACGTCACCAGGCCGTTGGCGCCCTCTGCAGGTATTTGTTATAACACCTAATGTACTTGGTTATGTTCATATTATGTATAGGCATATATTACATTATGTATTTTATCAGTGTTGTTCAATAAAACCATGTAATTACTTGGTGTACAATGCTGATTCCAATGCATCTTTTTTTTTTTACATGGATATTCAAATCAGCAACAAGTCTATTTCTGTCATGACAGCTCTCTGAGAGTTTAGCATGGTAATAAACAAGGCAGTGTTAATATGTTTCGTCTTGGCAGAATAGATCTGCCATGCTGCTGCTGCTGTGGCAGAGCAAGTACCAAGACTTGCTAGTCAATACATCTACAGAAATGCTGCTGTGAGTATTTAAGAAATATTGCTGCCGCACATATGTGACCCTGGACCACAAAACCAGTCATAATTTTTACCACAATAAAATTTTTTTTAATTAAGATTTCTACATCATCTGAAAGCTGAATAAGATTTCCATTGATGTATGTATTGTTAGGATAGTACCATATTTGGCCGAGATACAACTATTTGAAAATCTGAATCAGAGGGTGCAAAAAAATCAAAATACTGAGAAAATCGCCTTTAAAGCTGTCCAAATAAAGTGACCCATACTTGGAATTAGTGCTCCAAGTTTAACCCATCCAAAGTGCACACGCACAGCATTGAACACACACACACACACACACACACACACACACACACACCAGTGGCAGCCATTTTTGCTGCAGCACCCAGGGAGCAGTTGGGGGTTCGGTGCCGTACTCAAGGGCACCTCAGTCGTGGTATTGAAGGTGGGAGAGAGCAATGTACATTCACTCCCCCCACCTACAATCCCTGCCAGTACGAGACTTGAACCCGCAACCTTTGGGTTACGAGTCTTTGGCTATTGCTAAAAATATACCCAAGCGACTTCAGACTGGTTTTGTTCCAGGGTCACATATACTAAAGTAACCCCCAACAAAGCAGGAGACACAAGAAATAGATAATACAAGCCAATATATGAATGCCGCTGAGTGTAAGAATATATACTGCTACATCAGCGGACATGAATATATCCACACACATGGAAAGAATGAAAACAGGACAGAATAGAACAAAACACCCCCCAAACAAGCAGATCTATCACCAAGACATATGTACTGCTGCTGCTCCAGAGAGCCATGTGAACTGGATGTATTACTATGGGTGCTTCTCAATTCTTATTTGTGAATCCTCGTTTCCTTTCCTCGCGTCAGGATGTGAGGGAAGGATGCAAGGAAAAGCCACAAGGATGGAGGAATTGAATCAAGTGAAATGATATATCCTCGCTCCCTTTATCCACTTCAAAGCGTCATCAGCTGCGCTAAAGGTATCTGTCCTAATGTTGTCTCTGGAAACCTCCTCCCTCCTCGCTTTCTCATGGTGCAATTAGAGAATTGAGATGTTGAGTGCTTGTGTGTGTTTGTCCTGTGTGTTCCCTCCAATCCTGCTCTATCAGCCTGAGACTCTACTGAGATGCTCGATCGATTTCCGGGTCATAGGATGGAGGACGGAGGAATGAGGAAACGAGGAGGGATATTGAGAAGCACCCTATCTATGTCCTCGCAGCAATTTCATACGCTAGACTGCTTGTAGCTGCAGCTGTATAAACACTTGTATGCTTATATGCTTAGTACTTCACTCCTGCATCGTATGCAAAACATGACGATCAGTTTAAAACTCGTTTATGGTTGCTCATTTAGAAATTAATAAGGCAGACCATGCAATATGCACAGTGAAATGGAGTAAAAGAGTGTTCACTTATGTTAGATGTTGATTTTAGTTGCTTTCTGAAGCGCGCTGCAACTGCTACAGCAAGCACTATTAATTATTTGAATGTTGAGCAGCAAGGTCATTGTAATGACTTCAGACAAACAACTTTGTGTGCTGTACAAATGTTCGTTTACTTATTGTTTGTTTCACAGAGCCAGTACATGCTTTCAGCACTAAACAGCTAAGCTTTTTTTGGGAAACTCCTTTCTTATAGGGGTAGTACAACATCACACCCCTCCCTTTGTTTTAGAAAAAAAAAGAAATAAAAAAGGAATGTGTGTATAACAATAATAATATTTCACCTTAAATATAAGCATGAAACATTTTATACAAACACAATTGAAGCAATATTTTCTTGAAACTGTGCTAACCTAAATTATAATCAAGCAAGTAATATATACGCAGCATTAGAGATTTGTCAAATGACTTTAAGAGAGGACCCAAAATACAATAGCCCTTAAATGAACTCAAAAACGGTTTCTTTATGATGTTTAGCTTTTGCTTCATTCGAAGTAATCCATCAGTCTTGGGGGTTTCTTTATTTTCCCTCTTTTAGGATATCTACTCACCATTTGTATAGGATGTTCAGGAAGATTCACAGGAGTCCTATGCTCCTGAGGTCTGCTTACGTCGTCAGGATCTCATCATCAGTGGAGTTGGTAAGTGGAATTGATGTGTATTGTTTCAGAGGTTTTAGATGAGAGATGTGTCTGGTGGCAATGTGTCGCCCTCTTTGAACTGTGATCATTGTTCTTTTGGTTTTTATGACTTTGTAAGGTTTTGGGTTGAAGGGTGTCAGTTCTGTTTCATTCCTCCTGACCGCCAGAGGCGATGCTTAAGCACTAGTGGATTATCGCTGCTCCAGCTAGACAGGTCGATATAATATTCCAAAATGGTCACATGGTGACATAGGCAGAGCCTCGAAGACATGAGCCGTCTGCGGCTCAGTATTCGGCCTCTTTTGCTTTCTCGCTTCACTTAGATGGGTCGTTCTTCAGTGATCTCACGCTGTCAAGTGCAGCTTACCGGAGCAGCGAATTATAGTCCTCTCAAGCTGTGGCAGCGCGCTTCTATGGATCTTTGGATTGGTTTCTTCAACATTGGGGAGTTTTTTGCCCTGTTATATTCAGCAACTAATGTTGTCACGGTACCAAAATTTCAGTATTCGGTACCAATACCAGTGAAAATCCAAGGTTCTCTGTACCAATTTCGGTACCAAAGCAAAACACAAAAACATGCGAATTAAAATGTTTTACAATACTTTCATTTAATCCAAACTGTGTACATATTTAATTGTAAAGGGCTTTTAAAACCTTCTAGAGTTATTCAGTCAAGAAGATAAGTTATCTAAAAAAAAAATAAAAAAAAGCCAACTGCTTTTCTGGCTGATATGACACAAACAATGTTAACCATTTGTACATTCTCTAACACAAATATTTTAGATTCACAATTCATTTAAAAGCCTCTGGTCTGTAAAAATAGTAAATATCATCATGTCCTCCTGTTTTTTTAACCCTAATAAAAGTTATAGGAGCATTCAATGTTCATTTCAATCCGACATTCAAATTAAAATATTGAATAATATTCATAACAGAAGTGGTGTTTCCCACAGACTTGCACTCAGGAGGCGCTTGTAGAGCGGGAGAGATCGAGGTTTCCCCGGTAACGGCTGTAATCAAATAAGCGCTGCACTCACAAACGCTGCTTTATCAGGCATTACAGGCAACATGAAATGATAATAACATCCATAATTTTCTGAAGACAGTCAGTTTCCTTAAGAAATACAGTAATATGAAAACACCCGCACCGGGTTTCGACTTTGACACGTGCAGTGCTCATGTTTATTCAATGAAGTCAACGCCTTTTGGAAAATCTATTTGTGGTGGTGAGTTTTGATATTGTGGCGGGCGCCACAAATAAATCAATGTATGGGAAACACTGAGAATGAGAAGATCTAAATATTAAAAATTAAAATGAATGAATTAATTAAAAGTTTGGTGTGTTTCCTCCTTTTGATGTCGCACGTCTCAGTGCTTTTATGAAGAGAGCGCATCTGCGCAGCTTTCTGATAGCGCATCAAGAACCGGGTTGACCGGGTACTCGGTGCCACCGGTACTTAAAAAAACCTGGTACCGTAACGTTTTCATTTACTCTTATGCTTTCTGATGAAAGACGTCACTTCCTGTTTATTGCTGCCGTGTGTTTTGAGTTTGACCTCAATCAAGTTAATTCTTTATCGTCTATGTTTTATCTTAAAATCTATTTTATACACCATAATTTTCGTTTCTATAATGTGTGAATATATCCCCTATCGTATTCTACAACAAAAACAACCAGAGCGCTTTGTTATCACTAGTATTATTTTGATTTC
>NW_015552578.1:104756-106043 GCF_001515605.1 Sinocyclocheilus anshuiensis
TCTATTAAACGTCACTTCCTGTTTGTTGCTGCCATGTGTTTTGAGTTTGAGCTTCGTCAAGTTAATTCTTTGTCGTCTAATTTTTTTTTATCTTAAAATCAATTTTATACACCATCATTTTCGTTTCTATAACGTGTGAATATATCCCCTATCCCCTAAAAAAACAATCAGCGCATTGTTATCACTAGTTTTATTTTGATTTCCCGAGTCCACTATTAGCTTATAGCCCATTAGCATCACCAGCGTGGTTGCCGCTCATCTCGCTTACATTGCTAATACTCTATTCACACACATTACCATTGTTTTACTCACTGTTACTTGCTTTAATGGCGGGAGTGTGTCTACCTTTGAGTGCAGGTGAGGACACGTTCAAGCTGCATTCAGTGCTGGAGGCCGTGGAGAAGCAGATCCGTGACCTGGTGGAGATACAGGCCCAGCTGAGAGAGCATCCCGGGCTGACGCTCACAAGTCCAGGGTAAGTATACAGCGCGTAGCTAACTCTCCCACCACCTCTACTCCGTGTGTTTCTCTGCATAGGCCCCATGCAGCTAGGACGCAATCTTCCCAGATGTTCTTCACTCCGGTGCTGGGACACCACGGACCCTGGGTGCACCCGCAGTGGAAGACGCGAGCCAGGCCACGGGCGACGACCTCTCCCTCTCCGGTCTTCGAGATCTCCACCCAGAACCACTTCGCTCCCCTCTGCGAGACGGAAAGCGACGCTGTGATCGTCGGACACTCCATCGTCCGGCACGTCCGTGCTACGTTAGCTGAAGGTAAAGTGCACACTCACTGTTTCCTTGGTGCTCGTGTTCTCGATGTTTCTGCGGAGATACCCACGATCCTGAAGGGCGGCGAGAGCCCCGGAGCGGTCGTGCTTTACGCCGGGGTTAACGACACCAAGCTGCGGCAGACGGAAACACTGAAGAGGGACTTCAGGAGCCTGATCGAGTGTCAGGACCGCTTCCCACGTATCGACGAGGACACAAAAGGTTCAGTAGACTTTTTGCTTTAAATTAATGGTTATTGTCATGGTGTAAAAAACAGAAACTGCTTTTTGTTAATAATTGTAATCTTTTCTGGGAGCTTCCCAAGCTTTTTCGCGCTGATGGCCTGCTCCCCAGCAGAGTCGGAGCAGAACTCCTGTCGGACAACATCTCCAGGACGCTACACTCCATATGACTAGTAAGCCAATTCTCAAATAACTGGCATGATGGCTTTACTTGCGCTGTCCAATCTATAAAGACTGTGTCTGTTCCCCGAATAGTGAGGTAAAAATATAAATTT
>NW_015552578.1:106186-106521 GCF_001515605.1 Sinocyclocheilus anshuiensis
AGAAATACAATAACAAATGTAGATTCTACAGCGTATAATACTTCAGCTTCATTCATCGCACCAAAAGATAAACTGTAGTGCTTTACAACTATAGGACAGGAAGAGCTAAATAAACTTATCACTGCATCTAAACCAACAACATGCCTGTTAGATCCTGTACCCACTAAATTACTGAAAGAGTTGTTACCTGTAGCAGAAGAACCGCTTCTCAATATTATCTCGTCGTTATCTGTAGGTCACGTCCCAAAAACATTCAAGTTGGCGGTTATTAAGCCTCTTATTAAGAAACCACAACTAGATCCTAGTGAACTGGCAAATTACAGACCCATCTCAAA
>NW_015552578.1:106669-110073 GCF_001515605.1 Sinocyclocheilus anshuiensis
TCTTAATGAAAAGTCTGTAACATAGTTTGGTTCAAATTTATCAATGGTAGTGTAAAAAACACCCTTTTTACCCTGTCAAAATCAGCTCTGTTTTCAGCAACCTGTTTTTTAGTCCATGTCGCTTTAAATGCTAATGAGCTCTGCTGACCCCGCCCCTCTCTTCCATGGGGTGACGAGCAGACTGTAAACTTAAGCCGCGAAACTTGCTAACTAGCACATATTAGGAAAGGCGATTTGCAAAGATTCATAAAAAACCCTTGTACTCACTTCTTCTGTAGATAAAGCTCGATCACGAATGATTTGCGCGAACTTAAACGCATTTAGGCAGATCGGGGATCGGCGCCTTCCCTTCAAAACGAAAGTAACGTTAATCCTCTGTGTCTTCAGCGGCTCAGATGTCGGGAGTAAATGACGACTGCTATGTTCATTATTACATCCAACAACAAAACACCTCAATCGCTTAGGAGACATTCTTGTCTTCCCCTGCACCGGAGTCGACACAATGGCGGACAGCTCACAGCTCACTCAGGGCGGGTCTAAGGTAAGACAGCCTTGTCAATCAACTATCGTGGGAGGGGCCTGTACAGAACTACATCATTGTGACTGGAATCTCAGAACAGCCTGATTTGAGAAAGTGGATTTTTATCATTATAGGATGGATGTTTACACACACTTCCAACACACATTTATGTTCAAACAACAACAAAAGTGAATTTTGCATCTGATGACCCCTTTAATGGGTTAGCTCCTGCGTACCTAACTAGTCTTCTACCACGCTACAATCCATCACGCTCCCTAAGGTCGCAAAACTCTAGACTTTTGGTAGTACCTAGGATAGCAAAGTCCACTAAAGCAGGTACAGCTTTTTCGCATTTGGCTCCCAAACTCTGGAATAGCCTTCCTGATAACGTTCGGGGTTCAGACACACTCTCTGTTTAAATCTAAATTAAAGACACATCTCTTTGGCCAAGCATTCAAATAATGCATCTCATAATCCCCTTTTTGCAAGGGATGAGTTTCTCACAACTCATCAACAACAGAAATGTTTTGCATAAAGGATAAGAAATAGAGTTAGCATTAGTGGGTTGAGGGGGCCATCTGTCCAAGGTACTATTCAAAACTACATTAAAATCACCACCAAAAATTAAGGAAGAATTTGGAAATTTAGATAACAAATGAAGTAGACATATTCCTAATTTATAAGAAAAAAAAATCTTATTATCATTGTCACAATCTCATGAGCTCCTTTAGAGGGCACTCCATCCCATATCTTTGGCACTCACCCCAGACTCCATTTCCCATAATCCTTTGCCTGGACTCATCAGCACTTATCAGTTCACAGCTGTCTCTTATTAGAAGGACTATAAAAGTTACACATACACACACACACACTTTTTTACTACTGTTTTGCTGCCTGCCCCGACCTTTGCCTGTTTTGTGGATTACCTTTTTGCCTGTGTTTTGGATATCATTGTTTGCTGTTGTTTGACCATGCCTGTCTGACTACGCTCTTTAATAAAGCCCTGCTTTTGCATCCTCAACTCCATTTGTCACGCTCCCAACATTACAGCCATGAATATTGGCAATAATACGTCAAATTCGCAAACTGTATAATGTAGTGACCATTAATGTCACAATCTTTCCACTAAAATGTTTTTGTTAATATTAATTCTGGCAGAATGTTCATTTCCATGAGACATACACATTTCTAACCCCCCATTGTGACCTCCATAAAATGACACCTTCAACAGTTGAATTAATTTTTTGCAGTATGGAAAAGTTTTGAGTTAAAAAAATTAAGATGTTTTAAAACAAACAAAAAAAAAGCTTTACAAATTTAGAATGTTTTGTAGCCCTCTACAATTTAAAGATAAATAAATAAGAAAAAATAAAAGAAAGAAAAAAATAGAATAATGAAAGAAGAACAAACTAGACTTAAGAACAAGTATAAAGATTAAGTGTCACTTCATATAGCTAGAGCAGGGGTTCTCAACTCTGGCCCTCAAGGTCCACTTTCCTGCAGAGTTTAGCACCAACCTTGATCAAACTCGCCTGGCAGTAATTTTCTAGTAATCTTGAAGACCTTGATTAGTTTGTTCAGGTGTGTTTGATTAGGGTTGGAGCTAAACTCGGCAGGAAAGTGACCTCGAGGCCAGAGTTGAGAACCCCTGAGCTAGAGGATCAAATGTACCATTGGAGTACAACAACGTCAGAAAGGGGGGAGAAAAGAGAGAAAAATATTGGACCAAGGTGAAGTCCTAGAAATATTGTGGTCCACACATCAATCCCAAGATCACCTCAACAAAGCAGCAATCAAGGTGGATCCAATCAGAACCACTAACTTTTAGACAGGTGGAAATATTTTAGTACCATCTACACATGCACGTTCACCAACGAAAAAAGCCCGTTTGTTCTCTTTTCGGGCTTTTTCAACTGCAGGCCATAGCTTAATCCCTCACTCTATCAGTCGGTGACACGTCTTCCGTGATTTTCAGGCAGTGTTCAATCAGAAATTCAGCATCCTTGGCGGCACGCAAAACAGCATTTCGGCAGGGCCGGCATGGGCAGGGGTGGGCTAAGCCCACCCAAATGACAGTCTTGCCCTCCCAATCAGAATTGGATAAAGATTGCGTTATTTTTTTATGCAGTGATTAAAACCAATCTGAAGTGGACTGTATTTTAAGAAGTTTAAGATATAGCTGGAGACTGCCCCACCAATAATAAAATAACACCAGAAAATTGCAGCATTTTTCTTTTATTAGCTGAATGCAAGGTGCGCTAAATTCACGAGGCTTCAGTCTGTTGCAGAAAAGCAGAGGCTGATAACAAGCGAAAACAGGCAGAAATATTTGCGCACTATCACAGGGAGTTTGCGAGTTGCGGGGAGTTTAATAAGCTACATGAATATGTGTCATTTAGCCTACCATTGAAATTACCTGAGCAATTTTAATGTTCTAAAAAACCCGCTCATTCAGTAACGTTCATGGACGGGGCAAGAGCATATATAAGCATCTAAAATGCATGTAGGCTATACAGTTCAGTTGAAAGCTTACCCCTTTTGGATTGCTGTTAATGCTGAATGTAAGAATGAAAACTGAAAGTAAAGAGTTTGTGCGGTGAAAGTTGCGTTCGTTGCAACAGTCGGCTTGACTGTATAAGAAACGTAGCGTTCCCCGACATAAACGACCAACAATATCCAGTGATGCAAACTATTCAAATCTTTTTTGTCAAATTCCACTGTTTTGAATGGAAAGTAGGTCTGCCATTTACATGATTCATGTAATTTATAATTGATTATGACGACAATAGCATTTTTCTGTTTTGCGTTTTCAACAATACAACTGAAATTGAATGGGTGCATATTTTAAAATAAAAATATTATTTGCAGTTCAGATTGATTACTT
>NW_015552578.1:110274-111273 GCF_001515605.1 Sinocyclocheilus anshuiensis
GGTTGTACAGTAAGATATTATCATTGGACCTATTCAAACTGGATAATGGACCATTCGACCACTGAATCCAGCAGTGTCCGCCATAATATCGAAGTAAGTGCGCATCATTGATCATTGTTCTCGTGAAAAAATATTTTCTCATAACATGAGATCTGCAGTTCAGTTTAAAGATGAATTATTGTGCACCTAGCACACCTCGCTGTCAATAAAAGAGGAAAAGTGATCACGCGCATCCACTACAAATATGTCTAAATTCATATCATTTTGGTTTAAGTTCTGCATAATGACTTTATGTAATTTCAGTCCTTATCTCCATATGAGAGTGGAATATTAATGTAAATGTATATATATCGATGAAAACAGAGCTTAAAATCATTGTTTTTACTTCATTCATTTTCTCACTCCAGGAAAAAGGGTTCGTACACATGGGTCAGAGTTTGTGTGCAGGTGCGCAAATTTTCCCGTCAAGTTTGTTTTTATAAATCCCACCTTTTGCGCAGGAAGTGGCTTACGCCTCTTTCAGGGCTGGTTTTGTGCGTACACAACAGTTATAAATGAGGCCCCTGGTCTTTATATTTTCCTCAAAACAATTGGTCCCTCCAATGTTCTAGAAATGATTACAGCCTTGTTTGGTTTAAATACAAAAGTTAGTTGAAAAGAGTCACCAGTGTAGAAACAATGATCCAGAGATAAATACTATTACCATAGTGGTCTGGGGTGTCATTTATAAAACTCTCCGTAGATTTCATCCTTAAAGTGTACGTACCCTCAAAAGCTAGATTTTGCATACGCACAAAAGTTTTCAGATTTGT
The DNA here is from genome assembly GCF_001515605.1 of Sinocyclocheilus anshuiensis. Lineage (NCBI taxonomy): Eukaryota > Metazoa > Chordata > Actinopteri > Cypriniformes > Cyprinidae > Sinocyclocheilus > Sinocyclocheilus anshuiensis. Next base: position 111,087 of record NW_015552578.1, read on the forward strand.
AAAACCATGCGTACGCCAGAACCTGCGCAAAAATCCCTTTATAAATGCCAGTCAGGGTAAGATTATACGTACGTGCATCTCCACCCCGACTCCTCCCCAACAACACCTGGTTTTACTATGCATAACCTCATCTGCATATCATTTCCATGCATATTCCCATCCACGTGACACCATGTTTAACACCGTC
>NW_015552578.1:111522-113344 GCF_001515605.1 Sinocyclocheilus anshuiensis
TAAAAATGTCTGGCTCGGCACGTCACTAACAAAGTATTTTAAAAAGGAAACGTATAAATCTTACAATTTTCTTCAAGATGTAGCCTTCAAATACAGCGGTACTTTTCATAATGTTGTAGAGATGCCTTCACACGACATCAACACCTCTGTGCAGCTGTGGTTGTACAGTAAGATATTATCATTGGACCTATTCAAACTGGATAATGGACCGTTCGACCACTGAATCCAGCAGTGTCTGCCATAATATCGAAGTAAGTGCGCATCACTGATCATTGTTCTCGTGGAAAAAATATTTTCTCATAACATGAGATCTGCAGTTCAGTTTAAAGATGAATTATTGTGCACCTAGCACACCTCGCTGTCAATAAAAGAGGAAAAGTGATCACGCGCATCCACTACAAATATGTCTAAATTCATATCATTTTGGTTTAAGTTCTGCATAATTACTTTATGTAATTTCAGTCCTTATCTCCATATTGCATCTCGGTAAAAACACGAGGTAAATTGGAAGATAATTCCACAACCTTTATTGTGTGTAATAACACGGCCAAGACGATGTGCAACATCAACGACATCAGGGAATATATCCTTAAATTGTTGAAGAAGGCATTGGCACACGTTGCTAACCTCTTGGTGGATATTGTCTCTTTCTTTCTCTGGAATTCCGTGAATTCTTAAATTTCATCTATGAGTGTAGGCTTCCAAATGAGCCAGACGTTTTTCTCACTCAATGGAATTAATCTCTTCCTTCTTTGTACGTGAGTCAATAGAATCAACTCTTTCTTTCAAACTCGCTGCAGATAAACATCTATAGTTTCCAACATTCCAGAGAATTGTTCCGTATTCCTGTCGATCTCTTCTTTCATGTCTTTATTCATCCGCGAGTTTTCGCCAATCAACTTTTCCAACCCGTCTGATCTGTTTTTCACCAGCTCGGATAGTTGTGTGGAAATAATTGCTGCATCTACTTTATCTGTTGTCCAAAGTTTAAAAGCCAGAAAAGTGCAGGTGTTCATAATAATCATGCAGATTATCCTTCAATTCCCCGCTGGAGGAGGATTATCACAATGTTCCTTTGCTTGTAAATTACTGTCAAAGTTGCTAGCAGAGACTTCTTTGCACTTTTCTCTTTTCAGATCCTCCCATTGTTGTTGTTAACAGAATTCAGGACATTAAGAAGGATAATTTCTTAAAAGACCCTCTTAAATTTTTTTTAGATTCAATTCAATTCAAGTTTATTTTTATAGCTTTGAATAAACAAAGTGGTAGCGATTGGACAGGTAGGATCTAAACCAGGGGTGCCCAACCCTGCTCCTGGCGATCGACTGTCCTGCAAAGTTTAGCTCCAACTCTAATCAAAGACAATACGTGCTTTGATAAGTTATAAGCTACGAGCTAGGTAACGTGATCTTGGCAGAGTTTTAACTATACAAAATTTCACGACACCAGACAATACTTCTTTATAACTGAAACAAGAATTTATTGGCTATTCTAGATTACATTAAACTAAGCTAAAACACACACACACACATACAGTTCTGAAGAATGAGAGTTGACGGAGTTTGCATGAAGTTTACAAAGTTCTAACACTCGTTTTCCATGAGTTCTTTTAAATTCAACCTGAGAAAACTCGTAAAAGCAGAGACTTGGCTTATCTTTACTGCTTAAAATCAATCATCAGCGCCAGTTCAGCAGATAGAAGATTTTGTTCGTTACTTGCGTTCAAGTTGACAGTTGATGTTTCAACTGTTTCCTCGTTGCTGACAACAGGCTTCCTGGATGGCTGCTTGAGGGAATCCCAGGGCTGCAGATTGGCTGCTGA
>NW_015552578.1:113483-118203 GCF_001515605.1 Sinocyclocheilus anshuiensis
AAATGCGCAGCACACAATAGCAAATTGGGGTTATAATGCTCAGGAACAGAGTTAAAAAGTAAATTGCAACCACAAAGACGTTTGGGCACGGAGGTGAAAAAAACAGCGTTTCAGTCAGTCGCCCATCGGACGAGAAGCGCAGCATCGCGCCACGTCTTTAAAATTCAAATACATTATTTTCTATGAGTGTAGGCACACCGGCGGCGCCGTTAAAAAGTCTACTGAACCTTTCGTGTCCTCGTCGATACGTGGGAAGTGGTTCTGACACGATGATCATCGTCACAGGCGATGTGCTGCGCACCATCTCTATCAGGCTCCTGAAGTCCCTCTTCAGTGTCTCCGTCTGCTGCAGCTTGGTGTCATTAACCCCGGCGTGAAGCACGACCGCTCCGGGGCTCTCGTCGCCCTTCAGGATCGCGGGTATCTGTGCAGAAACATCGCAGGAAAACCTTACCTTCAGCTAACATAGCACAGACGTGCCGGACGATGGAGTCTCCGACGATCACAGCGTCGCGTTCCGTCTCGTGGAGGGGAGCGAAGCGGTTCCGGGTGGAGATCTCGAAGACCGGAGGCGGACGGAGGGAGTCGTCGCCCGGGGCCTGGCTCGCGTCTTCCACTGCGGGTGTACCCAGGGTCCGTGGTGTCCCGGCGCCGGAGTGAAGGACATCTGGGAAGATCGTGTCCTGGGTGCACCGGACCTGTGCAGAGAAACACACAGATAGAGGTGGTGGGAGAGTTAGCAGCGCTGTATACTTACCCCGGACTTGTGAGCGTCAGCCCGGGATGTTTCCAGCGCGGCTCTCAGCTGGGCCTGCCTCTTCACCAGGTTGCGGATCTGCTTCTCCATGGCCTCCAACGTGTCCTCACCTGCACTCAAAGGTAGATACACATCCGCTATTAAAGCAAGTAACAGTGAGTAAAACAATGGTAATGTGTGTGAATAGAGTATTAGCAATGTAAGCGAGATTAGAGGCAACCATGCTGGCGATGCTAATGGGCTATATGCTAATAGCGGACTCGGGAAATCAAAATAAAACTAGTGATGATAAGGCGCTCTGATTGTTTTTGTTGTAGAATACGATACGGGATATATCCACACGTTATAGAAATGAAATTGATGGTGTATAAAATTGATTTTAAGATAAAGAATAGACGATAAAGAATTAACTTGACGGAGCTCAAACTCAAAAACGCACGGCAGCAATATATCTATATAGAACTACTATGTAAACATTTGATGACCAGACCACACACTTGTTGATTATAGGAACATTTAACGGAGACTCACAAGATCAAATGTGACTTGAGAAGAAAAACAATTGTAGGACAATTTACATTGCCAGCTGACTGCTGGAACGGGTTCTGTTTCACAGTGAAAAACAAGTGTAAAAAAAGAATATGGGTGATATTCTTTCTCAATACTCCACTTTCGTGGCATGTTTGTGGCTGCCAAGTTTCAGCTAGAGAAGCACGCAACATCCTGTAGGTGACGCTTGCTCACTGTCATTGGCTATAGTGGATATTAAATCAGAGGCAGCCTGATCATGGAATTGGGATTGTGGGGGTTCCAACGCGATTGGCAGCAGTAAAATAATCAGAATGACACCACACAATTGAGGATTTTTTTTGGGACAAATAGTCGGTTGCGACAAGCCTCAAATCTGGCCACACCCCCCAGATTGCCCAGGGCTGCAAATCGGGCCCAAAATTGGGCTTAAAATCTTCAAGTGTTTGGCCAGCCTAAGTAAATACTAATAATTTTCAATTTTATTTATTTTTATTTATTTATTTCTTAACTATAAACCGTCACTTCTGGCCAACTGTCATATGCGCGGTCATGAGAGGGACATTGTGAAGCGTGACTCTACCATTTTTGTGTGATTTTTGAATCATATAGTACCCAAGCTCCTGCGGATGCGAATGATTGACATCAGAAGTGGGTCCATCACACTGGCAGTGCGAGCAGCTGGCATCCCCAGGGCCTCAACACTGGTTGTCACAGAGGCGGTTCCTCTATCTACTGCGCTGCCTGTGATGGCAGTCGCCATTTTGTGTGTCTGGGCAACACACTGCTCTCAGGCCCCGGAGGCCTCTCCTGACCACGAGTCTGCCCCTGAGGCCTCTCCTGACCACGAGTCTGCCCCAGAGACCTCTCCTGTCCACAAGTCTGCCCCAGAGGCCTCTCCTGTCCACGAGGCCTCTCCTGTCCATGAGTCTGCCCCAGAGGCATCCGCTGCAGAACCTCCAGAAGTGGCGGCTTAAGCTGCAAAACCTCCAGAGGTGGCGGCACCCAATGAACTCACTGTCTGCCCTGTTACGGCCAAGGAGGCCGTTCATGAACTCACTGTCTGCCCCGTTACGGCCAAGGAGGCCGTTCATGAACTCACTGTCTGCCCCGTTACGGCCAAGGAGGCCGTTCATGAACTCACTGTCTGCCCCGTTACGGCCAAGGAGGCCGTTCATGAACTCACTGTCTGCCCCGTTATGGCTGAGGAGGCCGTTTACGAACTCTCTGCCTGTCCTGTCACAACCATGGAGATAGACTGTGAATGTCCTGTAAAGGCCGTTGAGGCCGCGTTAACCTCTCTGTGCTCTTATTTCCAGTCCAGCCTGATCTGCTGTGGGGGTCAACTGCTCCACCGTGGGGATCTTCAGTCCTGTCCACTCTGCCCTGGTGAACATCTGCTCCGCCGTGGTGGTCTTCTGCCCCGCTCTGGTGGTCTTCTGCTCCGCCGGCTCTGATCTGGTGGTCTTCTGCTCCGCCTTGGCTTCCTGCTCCGCCAGCTCTGCATCATGGCCCAGGTCCTCCACTGCTCCACAGTCTACCACTGCTCCATGGCCTAGGTCCTTCACAGATCCACAGTCTGCCACTGCTCCATGGCCCAGGTCCGCCACTGCTCCACGGTCCTCCCTTGGTCCATGGCCCAGGTCCTCCATTGCTCCACGGTCTATCACTGCTTCATGGTCCAGGTCCTCCACTGCTTCACGGTCTGCTATTGCTCCATGGTCTGCCAAATGGACCTGGCCCTCCATCCCTCCCCCTGTTCTGCCTCCACTTCACTGCCCTCCTGGACTTATGCCTGATCTGGATTAGTGGGGGGTTTATGTCAGGATCTCCAGCTGGAGTGACCATGAGACCTCTAGAGGGCACTCCATCCTTAAACTGTACAATTGTTTCACGGACTACATTTCTCATAACACCATGCCAGGAACTGGTTAAATTTACAGCTGTTTCCAATTAGAAGGACTATTTAAGTTGCACTCATTCACATCCAAATTGCGAAGTATTGTTTTGCTGTTGCAGACTCTACCAAGCATTTTTCAATTGCCATTGCCTTGTTTTATTGTTTTGTTTATTTGTTACTTTGGACTGCTCACTTGGATTTTGACCATTGCCTGTTCCCTTGGATTACTCTTTTGTCTCTGCCTTGGATTACATTGTTTTTTGGATCTTGACCTTGCCTGTTTTGACCACGCCTTTTGTGTTAATAAAGGTTGAACTTGGATCTATCTAAGAGTCCCCGTTACAGTAAGTACATGTAACATATGTAACAAGGACACCTTAAAAGTGTTACCCAAAATAAATGTAACTGTAATCAGTTACAGATACTGAGAAAAAATGTGTAATTAAATAAGTTACTTATGAAAATGCTAACGATTAAAAAGATTACATCTGAATTGTTTTCTTTCACACACACACACACACCCACATACAGATTTAATTGATGTCTTTCATAAATTGCAGTGACTGCTCTAAAATATGACACCAATGTAGGACACATATTTATTCGATAACTGTTTTATTTCCTATTTGGGTTTATGTATACACTTTATTTTTAAAGATTAACTTTTTTTTTCAAAGGCATTGTTAGATTTTTGTTTCTCCTGTCATTGATAAGCAAAGATTTGATTTCAAAAAAAGTATCATAGCTATTAAGTCAGAAGTCAGGAAGAGCTTTATTGCCAAGTATGTTTGCACATAAAAGGAATTTGTGTACTGGAAGTTTGTGAAACTAAAACAGAGACAACAACAACAAACCGATAATAAAAATAAGACGTGAATAAAATACACATACATAAATATAAATAAACCACAAAAAAGAATAAATTGTATGTACAGGTGTGCTATAGATAAAATAGAATAGGAATAGAATAAAAAAAATAAGTTGTAGGGATGTACTAGGATGTAGGGTGATAAGTATAAGGTTATTGCACATACTTTTATTGCACAATGGGAGAACATTTAACTGTTTATGAGGTAGATTGTCTGGGGAAAGAAACTGTTCTTGTGCTTGGCTGTCCTGGGACCAGATGGCAAGAGGTCAAAAAGGAGATGGCTTGGATGTGAGGGATCCAGAGTGATTTTCTGAGCCCTTTTCCTCACTCTGGATGTATACAGTTCTTGGAGGGTGGGAAGGGGAGCACCAATAATCCTTTCAGCAGTCTGAATCGTTCTCTGTAGTCTTCTGATGTCTGATTTTGTAGCTGAACCAAACCAGACAGTTATTGAAGTGCACAGGACAGACTAAATTACAGCTGAGTAGAACTGTTTCAGCAGCTCCTGTGGTAGGTTGAATTTCCTCAGTTGGCGAAGGAAGTACAACCTCTGCTGGGCCTTTTTAAAAGTGGAGTCAATGTGAGTGTCCCACTTCAGGTCCTGAGAGATGGTGGTGCCCAGGAACCTGAATGACTCCACTGTCGTTACTGTGCTGTCCATGAT
>NW_015552578.1:118415-122550 GCF_001515605.1 Sinocyclocheilus anshuiensis
TATCTGTCAGAAAGCTGGTGATCCATTGACAGATAGAGCTAGGAACAGAGAGCTGGGTTAGTTTGGTCTGGAGTAGGGATGCACCGGTTGACCGGCCATAAATCGGAACCGGACGGTTTTTGCTTATAATGCGCAATCGGCAACCGGCCGTTTTTTTGTATTTTTTTCATCCGATTTTTCCGGAAGTGTGCACAGAGGCGCCAGCCAGTGTTGAATGCGTTTTGATTGTGTTGTTTGGATTGTGGAACTATGAAGTTGTTGCCTTTAAAATTACATGGTTACAGTTAATGTTTTCATTTAAGGCCAGTTTATAGTTTCAACCCAATTTAAAAACAAAAGCTAAATGCTTTTGTCAGTAGGCCTACCTATGTTTGTATTGAATGTAGCCTACTTACTGCGCAGTTACTGCTGTTAATTTCAGATGGTTACAGTTATTGTTTTCAATAGCCAAAACCCAGTTTAGCCTGTTAAATACCAAATAAACATCTTGTTTATGTGTACTTTTATTCTTTCTTGTTTGTTGCTTGATAAAAAAAAATAAATATTGGTATCGGAATCGGCCAGTTTGCTTGTAAAAAAATCGGTATCGGAATCGGCCATGAAAAATCATGATCGTGCATCACTAAACCTCCTGTCTGTAAGCAGACTCGTCTCCATCCTTGATGAGACCGATGACTGTAGTGTCATCTGCATACTTCAGGAGCTTGACAGAGGGGTCTTTAGAGGTGCAGTCGTTGGTGTAGAGGGAGAAGAGCAGTGGGGAGAGGACGCAACCCTGAGGGGTGCCAGTGCTGGTGGTGCGGTTGTTGGATGTGAATTTACCAATTCTCACTAGCTGTTGCCTATCTATCAGAAAGCTGGTGATCCATTGACAGATAGAGCTAGGGACAGAGAGCTGGGTTAGTTTGGTCTGGAGGAGTGTTGGGATGATGGTGTTGAAAGCGGAGCTAAAGTCCACAAACAGGATCTTCACATAAGTCCATGTTTTGTCTGCATCATCCACAGACCTGTTTGCTCGGTAAGCAAACTGCAGGGGGTCCAGCAAGGGTCCAGTGATGTTCTTAAGATAAGTCAACACCAGCCTCTCAAATGTCTTCATGACCACAGATGTTAAAGCCACAGGTCTGTAGTCATTAAGTCCTGTTATCTTGGGTTTCTTTGGGACGGGGATGATGGTGGAGCATTTCAAGCAGGAAGGGACTTTGCAAAGCTCCAGTGATCTGTTGAAGATCTGTGAGAAGATGGGGGCCAGCTGGTCAGCACAGGTTTTCAGACATGCTGGTGTCACACCATCTGGGCCTGGTGCCTTACTTCACTTGTTCTTTCTGAAGACCTGGCGCACATAATCTTCACTGATCTGAAGCGCAGGAGTAGGGGAGAGGGGGGTTGCAGGAGGTGTTAATGGTTGTGTGGAGAGATGTTCAGAGCGGATGTAGTGTGTTAGACTGGGAGTTTCAAATCTACAGTAAAACTCATTCAGGTCTTCAGCAAGTTGTTGATTGGCCTCAGTGCTGGGGGATGGTGTCTTGTAGTTGGTGATGTCCTTCAGGCCTTTCCACACTGATGCAGGCTCATTCGCAGAAAACTGGTGTGGTTTCTTGTAGTTGGTGATGTCTTTCAGGCCTTTCCACACTGATGCAGGGTCGTTGGCAGAAAACTGGTGTTCTAGCTTTTTAGCGAAGTTCCTCTTGGCCACTCTAATCTACTTATTCAGTGTGTTTCTGGCCTGATTGTACAAGACTCTCTGTCCAGATCGTTGGCGGCAGCTTCAAAAACACTCATATCAGTACAGTCAAAACAGGCTTGTAATGCCCACTCTGTTTCTTTGGTCCATCTCTTTACACTTTTTACTACAGGTTTAGCAGATTTAAGTTTTTGCCTGTAAGTCGGTATAAGATGAACCAGGCAGTGGTCAGAGAATCCTACAGCTGCTCTGGGAACGGAGCGATATGCATCCTTTATTGTGGAGTAACAATGGTCCAGTATATTACTGTCTCTAGTGGGACATGTAACATGCTGTCTGTATTTTGGTAGTTCACGGAGAGATTTGCTTTATTAAAGTCCCCGAAACTTATTTGCTTTAAATGGTGGATTTGTGTCTACCTTTTAGTGCAGGTGAGGATGCTCGAGCTGGAGGTCGTGGAGAAGCAGATCCGTGACCTGGTGGAGAAGCAGGCCCAGCTACGAGAGCGGAGAGCCGCGCTGGAAACATCCCAGGCTGACGCTCACAAGTCCGGGGTAAATAAACAGCGTGCTGCTAACACTCCCACCACCTCTACTCTGTGTGTTTCTCTGCACAGGCCCCATGCACCCAGGACGCGATCTTCCTAGGTCTCCTTCACTCCAGCGCCGGGACACCACGGACCCTGTGTGCACCAGCAGCTGAAGACGCGAGCCAGGCCCCGGATGACGACCTCTCCCCCTCCGCTGTCTCCGGTCTTTGAGATCTCCACCCGGAACCGCTCCCCTCTGCGAGACGTAACTAGATGCCGTGATTGTCAGAGACTCCATCGTCCAGCACATCCCGTGCTGCCCTAGCTAAAGGTAAAGTGCACACTCACTGTTTTCCGGGTGCTCGTGTTCTCGATGTTTCTGTGCAGATACCCATGATCCTGAAGGGTGACGAGAGCATCGGCACTGTCGTGCTGCATGTGGGCGTGAATGACACCAAGCTGCGGCAGACGTAGACTCCGAAGAGGGACTTCAGGAGCCTGATCGAGACGGTATGCAGCGCATCGCCCATGACGAGGATCATTGTGTCAGGACCGCTTCCCACATATCGACTAAGACACGAAAGGTTCAGTAGACCGTTTGCTTTAAATTAATGGTTATTGTCATGATGTAAAGAAAAGAAACTGCTCTTTGTTAATAATTTGAATCTTTTCTGGGAGCGACCTAGGCTTTTTCGCGCTGATGGCCTGCACCCCAGCAGAGTCGGAGTGGAACTCCTGTCGGATATCTCCAGGACGCTACGCTCCATATGACTAGTAAGTCAAAGATCACATAACTGCTATGATGGCTTTTGTTCTACCCACTTAAATGATAGAAGTACTTGTGTTGTACAATTTATAAAGACTGTGTCTGTTCCTCGAATAGTGAGGTCAAAATATAAATTTAATGCAGGATCTAGAAAAACCTGATCGTGATTAAACCAGAAAAATGCTAAATGAATGAACAAAGCCATTTTTAAAGTTTGGGCTCCTAAACATTAGATCACTCACACCCAAAGCAGTTATTATAAATGAAATTATCACAGAGAATAGTTTTGATGTACTCTGCTTGACTGAAACCTGGCTCAAACCAAATGACTATATTGGTCTAAATGAGTCTACTCCACCAAGCTACTGTTATAAGCATGAGCCCTGTCAAACTGGTCGTGGCGGCGGTGTTGCAACAATATATAGTGATATTCTCAATGTTACTCAGAAAACCGGATACAGGTTTAACTAATTCGAAATACTTCTGCTTAATGTTAACTTCTGCTTAAAATCTCTCCTATCTCTTGCTCTGGCTACTGCGTATAGATTGCAAGGGCCGTATACAGATAAAAGACTGCAGATTTCCTCTCAGAATTATTGGTTAATGTTGATAAAGCACTAATTGTCGGAGACTTTAACATTCATGTTGATAATATAAATGATGCAAACCACAACTTGACCCCAAAGAACTAGTTAATTACAGACCGATCTCGAATCTCCCTTTTCTGTCCAAGATACTAGGTAGTATCCTCACAATTATATTCCTTCTTAGAGAAATATGGTATCTGTGAGGATTTCCAGTCAGGATTTAGACCGTATCATAGTACTGAGACTGCTCTCATTAGAGTTACAAATGACCTGCTCTTATCATCTGATCATGGTTGTATCTCTCTATTAGTGCTACTGGATCTTAGTGCTGCGTTCGACACTATTGACTACAACATACTTTTGAATAGACTAGAAAACTTTGTTGGCATTAATGGAAGTGCATTAGCATGGTTCAAATCGTACTTATCTGACCGCCATCAATTCGTAGCAGTGAATGAAGGGGTATCATATCGATCACAAGTACAGTATGGAGTACCTCAAGGCTCAGTTCTAGGGCCATTACTTTTCACCCTTTACATGTTACCCTTGGGAGATATCATCAGGAAACA
>NW_015552578.1:123214-123935 GCF_001515605.1 Sinocyclocheilus anshuiensis
TGGAAGTGCATTAGCATGGTTCAAATCGTACTTATCTGACCGCCATCAATTCGTAGCAGTGAATGAAGGGGTATCATATCGATCACAAGTGCAGTATGGAGTACCTCAAGGCTCAGTTCTAGGGCCATTACTTTTCACCCTTTACATGTTACCCTTGGGAGATATCATCAGGAAACACGTTAGCTTTCACTGTTATGCTGATGATGCTCAGTTCTATATTTCTTCACAGCCCGGCGAAACATACCAATTTGAAAAACTAACGGAATGCATAGTTGATATAAAAAACTGGATGACGAGTAATTTCTTACTGCTAAATTCTAAAAAAAACAGAGGTGTTAATTATCGGACCTAAAACCTCCGCATGCAATAACCTAGAATACTGTCTAACACTTGATGGCTGCTCTGTAAATTCTTCGTCATCAGTTAGGAACCTAGGTGTGCTATTTGATAGCAATCTTTCCTTTGAAAGCCAAGTTTCTAGCATTTGTAAAACTGCATTTTTCCATCTCAAAATTATATCTATGTTCTCAATGTCAAATGCAGAAATGTTAATTCATGCGTTCATGACCTCAAGGTTAGATTATTGTAATGCTTTATTGGGTGGTTGTTCTGCACGCTTAATAAACAAACTCCAGCTGGTCCAAAATGCAGCAGCTAGAGTTCTTACTAGAACCAGGAAGTATGACCATATTAGCCCGGTTCTGTCAACACTGCACTGGCT
>NW_015552578.1:124169-124385 GCF_001515605.1 Sinocyclocheilus anshuiensis
CAGCCCGGCGAAACATACCAATTTGAAAAACTAACGGAATGCATAGTTGATATAAAAAACTGGACGATGAGTAATTTCTTATTGCTAAATTCTGAAAAAACAGTTGTTAATTATAGGACCTAAAAACTCTGCATGTAATTACCTAGAATACTGTCTAACACTTGATGGCTGCTCTGTCAATTCTTCGTCATCAGTTAGGAACCTAAGTGTGCTGTT
>NW_015552578.1:124464-131597 GCF_001515605.1 Sinocyclocheilus anshuiensis
CTAGAACCAGGAAGTATGACCATATTAGCCCGGTTCTGTCAACACTGCACTGGCTCCCTATTAAACATCGTATAGATTTTAAAATCTTGCTTATTACTTATAAAGCCCTAAATGGTTCAACACCTCAGTATTTGAACGAGCTCTTATTTCATTATAGTCCTCTACGTCCGCTGCGTTCTCAAAACTTTGACAATTTTATAATACCTAGAATATCAAAATCAATTGCGGGTGGCAGATCCTTTTCCTATTTAGCGCCCAAACTCTGGAATAACCTACCTAACATTGTTCGGGAGGCAGATTCTGTCTCTGTGATCAGATCAGCGAGTTTCTGTAAAGCTGAGCTCACGTGCGCTTGCGGTGGAATGTAAACACTCACGAGAATGAACGAGTGAAACTCCCACGGCGAATAGAACGGCTTACAGTTAATGAAGAGCGCTTCTAGATCGGAACAGCACATCTTCTTTAACACTGTTACATCTGTACACCACCTTTCACTGATGTAGAAACATGTCCCGCCACCACATGATTTCCCCGTTGATTCTGCGTCGCGATCCGCTCTGAACAGCTGGAAGTTCGGCAGATTTAACGCGCTGTCCGGCGTGGCATCATTTAGACAGGTTTCCATGAAACACATAGCAGCAGAGTGTGAAAAATCCTTATTTGTCCGGGAGAGAAGAAGAAGTTCGTCCGTTTTGTTGGGTAGAGAGCGGAGATTCGACAGATGAATGCTAGGCAGCGTCGTTCGAAATCAGCGCTGTCTGAGCTTCACGAGCGCGCCGGCTCGCTTCCCATGCTTGCACGTCCTAAAGCGTTTGATCAGCGACTACTAACTAGTTAGCTCCGCCAACTACTATGTTCAGCAAAACGTCCGAATAGACGAAATCTGGTAAAAGATTGTGTGGTGTGTACTGCTGAATGTTCAGCACTTCATCCCTGGTAAATCTGATCATGTTTGAGAAACAAAAAAACATGAAAAACTAACAAAAACAGTACAAAAACTGGAGAGCCAAACACTGAGGCGGCCGTCTGCGGTGCCATCTTGGTTTCTTAGTCAAGAAAACTATTTCTTGTTATGATTTTAAATCTGTATTTAACCTCAGAATGATCTCAAAGTAAGTCTGATTTTGTGGTGGCTGTGCTTTAAAGTAAAATTATTATAATCTTAATTCAAGTAATGAAGGATTTTGAAAGTCTGATAGTAATTACAACCCCAATTCCAGAAAAGTTTGGATATTTTGTGAAATGCCATAAAATCAACAATATGTTATTTGTTTATTCTCTTTAACCTTATTTAATTGACTGAAGTACAAAGAAAAAATTTCCAATGTTTTCACTGGCCAACTTAATTGTATTTTGTAAATATAAACAAATTTTGATTTTGATGGCTGCAACACACTCAAAAAAAGTTAGGACAGAGGCATGTTTAACACTGTCACATCAACTTTCCTTTTAATTACAGTGTTTCATTGTTTGGGAATTGAGGATACTAATTGTTAAAGACTTCAGCTGCTCAGCAGTCTGTGATCGTCGTTGTCTGATTCTCCTTTTCATGACTGGTCATACATGTTCAACAGGAGACAGACTGGACTGATCAAACACATTCACTGTCTATGAAACACACTTCAAAAAAGTTGGGACAGAGGCACATTTATCACTGTGTCACATCGACTTTCCTTTTAATTACAATTTGTAATTGTTTGGGAATTGAGGATACTAATTGTTAAAGTTTTGCAAGCAAAATTTTCATGCAATCTCACTTGATACAAGACTTCAGATGCTCAGCAGTCTGTGATCGTCATTGGTTGATTCTCCTTTTCATGACTGGTCATACATTTTAAATAGGAGACAGATCTGGACTGATCTAGCACATTTACTCTGTGTTTATGAAACCACGCTGTTGCACATGCAGAATGAGACCTGGCATTGTCTTGATCTAATAAACATGGACTTCTCATGAAAGATGTCATCTTGATGGCATATGTCTCTGTACAATTTCAATAAATGCCTCCATGTCAATGGTACCTTCGCACATATTCCAGTCACCCATGCCATTTGCTCTGCTGTACCCATATACCATGACAGATGTTTGCTTTTGCATCTGTTGCTGGTAGAAGTCTGGATGGTCCTTTTGGTCTTTGGGACTGAGAACTCAACGTCCATTTTTCTCAGAAACCAGTTGAAATGTGGACTCATCTGACCACAGCACACATTTCAATTCGATGAAATTGACTCCTTTTAAGCTGCAGATTCTTTGTAGCCATGTGTTCAGCCCAAGCAACCGTGAAAACATATTAGCTCCCCTTGCTGGGAGTGGTCCACTGATGAATGACTGAACTTTGAGTCTTTGAAGTGTTTCAAAGAGTTCACTGAAGTCCTTCTTAAGGAGTTCTGACTGCTCTTTCCGAATATCATTCTTCCCCACATGGATGATGATTCAATTTGAAGTGCTTCATCAGAATTTTCCGAAGTTCCTTGTTCATATCAGAAACTGTTGCTTGAGGAAAGCAGCATGTAGTTGTAGTCCTGCTACTAATGTTTCTGATAATGGAGTCGCTCACTATCAGAGTCCTGGGCTTGGCTGCGCTCTGAGCTGAAAGCCGCTGTCTGCTCGACCTTGAGTGCCTGTTAGTAGCAATGTTAGCTGCTGGCTGATCCGATCCATGTTTAATTACATTTGGGGATTCCTCACCCGCATTCATTAATGTTTCAAATCTGTTCTCAAGATGTATAGGGGGTGGTAGAATACCAGTATTCACAAGCCTTGTCATAGCTGAATCTGGGGTAGAGGATGCTATGGCAGCAATATGAGAAACTCGTGACAATCTGATGTCTCAACTGCCTTTGGGTCTTGCTCCGTGTTTGTGTGACGATCAGTTTCGGCTTGTTCCTCTACACTTGGTATAAACTGTTGAGATTTACTAGATTCATGGGACTCACCGGCTGTATGCTGAGGGGGTCCATGATGACAGTCTGCTGAGTGTTCTGCTTGTTTTGGAAGTCCAGCAAGTAACTTTGTTTCAAGAACCGCAATCCTTTGTAGGAGTTTGCAGCAGTTCATGCAGCAAATAGATTCAACAGGAGGCATTTTCTTTCTCTTCTGTTTGAATGTGGGCAGCTGTGTTTTTCCTTCTCCGGAATGTAAGCTTCTGGCAGTGGGAGTCAAAGTCTTCTTTTTCGTGGTATTATTCCAGTCCCAAAGAGTTTTTAGTTTTAGTGTTTGTACCAAAAATGTGTTGTTTGAGCACTGTGCTGATCTGCTGAAGTAAAAATCTTAGAAAAATCTGAGAAAAGTACAGAAATAGGGAGCAAAGCGCAGAGCAGTAAGCAAGAACGTCCAAACGGTAATGAAGCTGGAAGCCTCAGATTACCATGCTGCTAGTAAGTTTTTAGCACGTTTTTAGCATGAGTAGCATATTTTAGCATGATTAACATGTTGTTATCATGTTTCTAGCATATTTTTAACATGTTAACATGTTTAACACTTTTAACATGTTTCTAGCATGATGTAAACAGACTGGGTCTGACAATGGGGTTGTGGATCCAAGTGCAAGCTTTATTAAACTGATCGTGGTCGAGACAGGCAGGGTCAAACACCAGCAAACAATCACTAAAAAACAATGAAACAGTCCAAGTTCCAAAAAACAGACAAGACAAGACGAGACAAGGTATCAACAAGGCAAGGCAAACAAACAAGTGGTGCCCACTAACAGTTGAACAAGACTTCGCAAAGTGAATGTGTTTGTGTGCTGCTTAAATAGTCCACTGACAGGAAACAGGTGTGCATGCAATCAGTTCCTAGGCGGCGGAACAGAGAGCCAAGGTGGAGCAGAAGACCACCAGATCAGAGCCGGCAGAATAAGAAGCCAGGGTGGAGCTGGCAGAGCAGGAAGCCGGGGAGGAGCTGAGGACCACCAGGGTGGAGCAGGTGGGACTGAAGACCACCACAGCAGAGCAGATGGCATGATTAACATGTTGCTGGCATGTTTTTTAACACAATTAGCATGTTTTAGCATGATTAGCACGTTACTAACATGTTTTAGTATGTTTTTAGCATGATTTAGCATGTTGTCCTAGGATAGTCATTAAGCTTTGCTGGTGATAGACAGCTTAGACACCCTATAAGTCTTACAGTACAAAAGTTTTGACCCCCTCATTGAAAATCTATGGGACTTTTCATAGTTTTGATTCTCCATTTAATGAAAACTAGAAGCCAGATCAGTTAGAAAAGATATAGCAACTAACTTCAGAACAGTCTAAAGGTCTGACCCGAGTTTGCTAGTTGTAGCTTTAAAGCTCTAGGAGATACAGACAAAATTTTGGCTCAGAAGAAGAAGAAGCTTAAATAGCAGATAAGCAAGTTGGCTTTTTCAAGGTAACATCATAATAATAATAACAATAATATTTTCCTTATTCTTTTCATGGTGTCTGATAACCCTTGAGGAAGTGCAGCCAGCCATTGTTGGGAGTTTACAAAGAACTTCATCAGAAGGAGAAAAAAAAAACATTTCTAAGACAAGATGCCATTCCAATCTGTGTAGTATGGTATCCCACATAAAACTCAACTCAACTTTAACTTTAGTCCTTAAAAAGGCTATTTGTTTTGTAGTGAGAAGTACACATACATACATACATACATACATAAAAACACAATACTGACATGCATTGTAATGAATTATTTAAAAACATGATGACTTAAGGAATAAAAATAATAATAATAAATCATATTCATTTGTTTCACACAAGGGGAGTTTGTAACTCTGACCTGACGGAAGCTGCTGAAACTCATTAAACAATGGGTGTTCAGCTTCGGAGAGGACTAATCAGCCTTTCTTAGTAATCCTTGTTCCATAAATTTGTGTTATAGTCCTTAAATTAGTCCCCACTATCCTGCTACACATCTTAACCATACTGTTCAAGTTAACCTTATTTCTTACATTAAGATTGCCATACCAGCAAATAATGAAAAAAGGTAAGACAAAATCAATGAAACAAGTAGAAAACATTTTCATAAAAGAGACATCCATGTTAAAAATACAGTTTCCCCAAAAATATAAGCTGAAGAGCTTTCAGTATAATAACCTCAGTGTTTGCTTCAAAACTGATTTTATCATGAAGTACTATTCCCAAATATTTGTATTGTTTAATCCAAAGGAAAACCCTTCATGTTTTTTTCTCTTTATTTAAATGTGTGTATGTGGTTGCACATTCTAAAAAAACAACAACCCAATATTCTTGTATCTGCTATCACATGTTGCAGCTACTGATGTTGAAAGTGAAAATAAGAGTAAGACATTAACACACTGTCAATAGAAGGAGGTGCAAGTCAGCCACAGAGAATAACCAGAGAGATACTGAAAGACCGGAGCCATTCCCTATCTCACTCTAGACCAATTAGCATTAAGAGGGTAAAGTATCAGGAAGCCACAACATTTATACAACTCAGTTACTGAGATCAATCTACTGAAGTGAAGTTAAGCAAAAAGGTAAGTGATACTAATTTATTCTGTCTATTATAGCATTTGTACAGCTCTTCTAAAAGCAGGCACCTTGTCCAATGTTTTACATTCAACTTAAGCACATCAGTGGATTATTCATGTTTAAATTGCTTCAGAAGGTTGATAATGAACCAGTGTGATTTCATGTTGGTAATTTAATTGTATTACTCTTTACACTCGTACACCTGAGGTATCTCCCTAATAAATCTAAGGGTTTTCTGGGTTTGTTTCCTGTGAGGGTTATATTTATATTTAAAAGGGGAAAAGGCCAGATGCAAATGTAATATACATATACATATGCAATCCATATATGAAATATATGGTCATATAAAGTAAAAACCTATATGAAACCTATTAGAAATTGGAACAATTCATATATATATATACACACACACACACACACACACACACACACACACACACAGACAACAGTTCTTTCTCATCCTTGAATCTGATTGCCGATATACAGCCATATCGCACTGCTACATGTGTGATATATACTGTATATACATCAGGGGTGTTTCCTCCGAGGAGGCAAGGGAGGCAGTGTCTCCTCAAAAAAATCAGATGTGAAAAAAATGTGTAATACAAAAATAAAACCAATATTAAAAAAATAACATTAAAAAGCATATAAATCACTAATTTCTCTAAAGAAACACTGTCCAAAAGTGACACCAGCAGGTAAAGTAACAGCGGGAGTCCGTGTCTCTCTCGCCTCCCCTGAGCCCATTGAGTTTTAACAGACCAATTAAAGCGTGGGGGGTAAATGAGAATGAATGGGGGAAAATCACGTGAGAAGAGGCAATGCCTCCATAGCGATATGATTGGATATGAGTGTTCGTCTGTGATTGGTTCATGCGATAAAGCCCATATTTTGCATTTGTGCATGTTCTGAATGAACAATATAACAATATAACCAATTTGTTACGTCAAAATAAGACTTAAAATGGCATGAAAACGTGATCTGTGGGAGTTTTTAGTGAGTAATCAGCTTGGTGAAATGGAAAATAAATCTGTGTCTGTGACCAATATTTACAGAGCTTCGATGACTCATGATCTGAAAAATTCAAATAGTTAAAAGTTAACTATTTTAAAGAATAGCTGAACATTAGTTCACAAATAAAATATATTTTTAAAATTGTTACTGCCTTGAGATAATATTTTGGAATAAATGTAAAATGCTTAAAAACACTAACTTGATGAGATTCATGCTTGGCTTTAATAAATAGAATATTGATTTTATATATATATATATATATATATATATGTGTGTGTGTGTGTGTGTTTGCTTGCCATTTTTGCCTTTGTTGCAATAGGGTAGTACAGACAGACAAGAAGTGAAGTGGTATGGAGAGGGGGAAGGGATCGGGAAAGGTGCTCGAGTCACCCAAAGCGTGGTCATGCTACATGTTGGAGTGCAGCCCACGAGGCAATCGGCTCTGATGATAGTCTATTTAAAAAAAAGTATTATATGTACATACAGATTGTAAAAAAGAAATAAAAAAAAAAAACTTGCAGAAATTACTGTATCGTGTAGTGTAGAATTATTGAAATATTTCTCAACCCACCTTAACTTTTTTACTTCTAATACACTACAGTTACTGTAGTATTTTAAATTTGTGTGTATTTGTTCAGCAC
>NW_015552578.1:132776-155610 GCF_001515605.1 Sinocyclocheilus anshuiensis
TATATATATATATATATATATATATATGTGTGTGTGTGTGTGTGTGTTTGCTTGCCATTTTTGCCTTTGTTGCAATAGGGTAGTACAGACAGACAAGAAGTGAAGTGGTATGGAGAGGGGGAAGGGATCGGGAAAGGTGCTCGAGTCACCCAAAGCGTGGTCATGCTACATGTTGGAGTGCAGCCCACGAGGCAATCGGCTCTGATGATAGTCTATTTAAAAAAAAGTATTATATGTACATACAGATTGTAAAAAAGAAATAAAAAAAAAAAACTTGCAGATTTTGCTACAATATATACATTGTTTTAATAAAGTAGCATATATAACTAAAATATATATTGTTGACCATATACAGCTGCCACATATGATAACATCATAATTCATCATATAGATATTAGCATATGTACATCTATAAATTATATCTTCATGTACACAGAAAATGTATGTGAAAATTATATATGGCCTTATAGGTAACATTTATGGCAATATCACTCTCGATAGGGCAATATATGTCCTATATATTACGTTTGTGTATGGGAGGACCTATAAAGGAAAATCTGCACATCTTGGAAATTACTGTATCGTGTAGTGTAGAATTATTGAAATATTTCTCAACCCACCTTAACTTTTTTACTTCTAATACACTACAGTTACTGTAGTATTTTAAATTTGTGTGTATTTGTTCAGCAGCTCCATCTCCAGTGAACATGGCCAAACCACTGTCTATGGACAAACCAGAATGCTTAATTGACACAGAGTCAGGTGGGAAGCTGTATGTCAAGGAGTCAGCACTGCAGATCCTGCAGAAGATCGAGCAGCCAGTGGTGGTGGTGGCTGTGGTGGGACTCTACCGCACTGGGAAGTCCTACCTGATGAACCGCCTCGCAGGACAACAAACAGGTTAGACCTACATGTAAACAGGCAGCACTGATAGCATCCAAAAGTTTAAAGGGGTCATATGATGCTGCTAAAAAGAACATTATTTTGTATATTTGGTGTAATGAAATGTGTTTATGCGGTTTAAAGTTAAAAAAACACATTATTTTCCACAGACTGTACATTATTGTTTCTCCTCTATGCCCCGCCTTTCTGAAACGCGTCGATTTTTACAAAGCTCATCGGTCTGAAAAAGCGAGGTGTGCTGTGATTGGCCAGCTATCCAATGCGTTGTGATTGGCCGAATACCTCAAGCGTGAGACGGAAATGTTACGCCCCTCACCATACTGTTGATGCCGTGTCCCGGCCGGAGCGACGAGACAAAAACATAAAACCCATTACAAACGAGGCATTTGTTGCATCCAGTGGGGACATAATTACTGATTATAATGACTTATACTGTCTTTTTACGCGTTGCGTTGCATTGCATCGCGCCGTGTAAACATAAAACTCTGTCTGCATTTGTGATCAGAGAAATGACAAACAACAAGTGCTACTCTACTGCCCAAAACTCGCGTTTGAATCATCAGTGGCAAATCGTTTCTATGAAAACGTACCTACGTGAGTCAGAACTGCCGGCATTTTAGTCTAACGTTACTCTCCCAGGATCAGTAAACAGTCCTCCATAAAATGCGCTGCACACATCTGGATATTTGGGTTAAACTGTTCTGGAACAGTGTTGTAAATACCACTGATTTGTAGTCGTGGCCTCTTTTGGAAGACCAAACAAAGTAGTTTCGCTTTCACAACGAAGCACACAGCGTCTTCACGACATGGCTGCAGCGTCAACAAAACTACAGTGAGAATAAAAGTTACGCCTTCTTTCTTTGCGTGAACATTTGGGCGGTGTTATGCAAATCTTCCCACATAGTGAGGTAGATATGTGGGGGCGTGTTAGAACGAGCTGTTTTAGGTAGGTGTGGCTGACTCTGAACTTTTATAAAGAATATCTCTTTGGATTTGAGACTTTAGTCTTTGCAACTTTACAGATCTTCTTTATGCACCAAGAGCTTGTAACACTCCAAAGTGAAAGGAAAAATTGAAATCGCATCATATGACCCCTTTAAGAGAAACATCATGGACTTCAAATGAACGACCTCCCATGCATATTTGTCATTGTGTTTGTGTGTTTGGAATTATTAGGGTTTGCATTGGGCAGCACAATTGAGTCTAAGACTAAGGGCATCTGGATGTGGTGTGTGCCCCACCCCACTAAAGCAGGGACCACTCTGGTGCTGCTGGACACTGAGGGACTCGGAGATGTGGACAAGGTGATGTAACGGCCAAACTAAAACATAGTAGTTATTTTAACATAAGCAGATTCACGGAACACATTTACTTAATATGGCTTTCAAAACATATCCATTGTCACTACAACGAATTTGTGCTGATTAAGCCCTGTTAAAATAGAGCCCAAATACAAGTTTGTAGTAACACGAGCAGCTTTCATTGATATTAATCTCCAGTAATCTTCTAATTCCATCTCAGGGGGACTCAAAGCATGACAGCAACATCTTCTGTCTGGCTGTGTTACTGAGCAGCACTCTGGTCTACAACAGTCGAGGGACGATTGACAACAGGGCTGTAGAGGAGCTACAGTATCCTTCCAATAAGCTAGATACCTATTAATCTCATAGCTTAATATAATACCTTATTAATTAGCTGATGCTTCATTCAAAGTGTTTTATTAAGGAGTACAAATTCAACACAAGTTTGTTGTCAAAGTAAGATGTCACTTTTTGTAAGGAGATGCACATATGTTTCATTGCCAGGTGCAATTACAGTCAGTTATGAGGAAATGCAATGTTTTTTTTGTTTGTTTGTTTCTGAGAAATGTGCAAAAAGAACAAGAAAAATGAGGGTGTGACTGCTTCCTTAATAACTAGGCTTGGTGATACTGAAAGGTATTTAGCACTGGTGCTGTAAATTTGCATAGTACTTCATGGAATGACTTGTTTGTGTAGTTAGAATATGCATCATGATTTGTTGTTTGACAGCTGCTTTGTGTTCATGCCTGAACAAAATGTCAGATATGTCACTGAACTAACAGAGTGCATCAAGGTCAAATCATCAAATAATGATGCTGATGATTCGGGCGAGTTTGTGAAGTTCTTCCCTAGTTTCATCTGGGCTGTGAGGGACTTCACACTGGAGCGAAAGATTGATGGCAATGATGCAACAGAGGATGAGTACCTAGAGTTTGCTCTGAAACTGAAACCTGGTAATTAAAAAAAATATACAAAACATTTTAAGAGCCCTCACAACGAGTTTGTGTGACTAATTTTTGTCAAGTTTGTCAACATCTTTTGCTACTATTTTAAGATTTACAATATACTGCGGTAGCAAAGATGGTACTCGACCAAAACAAATCTTTTGCTGCAGCGGGTACTGCCACATTTCTGTAACAAACTCAATTTAACCGCAGACTTACAAGATATCAGGCGAACATATCAAAGTGCATTTTCTGTAGTAGTAGTCAACCTTGGCTTGTCATTGTTCTAGATTTCACTGTTTCAGTTGGCAGGTAAAAAGAAAAAACACTGTAATTTAATTTCACAGAAGCAAATTAGGGGAGAGTGGGGTGTTTTGAGGCTTGAGTTGAAGTTGAGCCACCCTTTGTTTCTAGGCAACCATAAACAAAATTGGTCATGCGGATTATAAACATACTCAAGTTTTAAGAAAAACAAATAATTAAATTAATAAAACATGCTTGTAAGCAGTGTTATCATTAACTGAAACCAAGATAGGAAAATGAAGATGAAAGGACTAAAGCTACTGTAAATGACAACTAAAACGACTGCCTTTAAAACTAACTAAAACAAAAAATAAACACACATGAACTAAATTTAGTTCCCTTTCAATAGGGAAACTCGCACTGCATTGTCTTGACTGGTGTCTGAAGCATGTCTAAACATGACAATAACATTAGTCAGCGACAGCCTATGACCACTATACTACTATACGACCATAATATAAAATGGTGCCAGAAGAGCACATCATATGCTGGTTTTTTCAACAGGGCATCCTCTTCTTCATCTTCACAAGACCGTTTGTTTATGTTAACACCCGGCTAAGCATGCTAAGAGTGTATTCTAGTGATGTCCGGTTCGCGAACGAATCGTTCGATTTAACTGGTTCTTCTTAGTGAACCGGTTGAACCAGTTCACCAAATCGGACTGAATCGTTTGAAACGGGTCGCGTCTCCAATAAGCATTAATCCACAAATTACTTAAATTAATCACGTTTTTAACGTGGCTGACACTCCCTTGAGTCGAAATAAACCAATATCCTGGAGTAATTAATTTACTCAAACAGTACAGACTGAACTGCTGTGAAGAGAGAACTGAAGATGAACACGAGCAGAGCAGCATGTGTGCAGCGAGACGGATAACGAACGTACACGCCCACTGCTGGAGCGGTTCTCGTTCTCGAGTCAAGAACCGGTTGCATCGGTTTTCGGATCACCAGTACACTGAACCGAGAACCGTTTCTTTCGGACACGTCCGATTTGAGAACCGATGAGCTGATTCTCGTTCTCGAGTCAAGAACCGGTTGCATTTGGGGGGTTTTCCACTGGGTACAGTACCTGGTACCTGGTACTTTTTTTAGTACCACCTCGGTTGGGGTTCCAAGTAGTGATGTCCGGTTCGCGAACGAATCGTTCGATTTAACCGGTTCTTCTTAGTTAACCGGTTGAACCAGTTCACCAAATCGGACTGAATCGTTTGAAATGGTTCGCGTCTCCAGTAAGCATTAATCCACAAATTACTTAAATTATTAACTTTTTTAACGTGACTGACACTCCCTCTGGGTCTAAATAAATCAATATCCCAGAGTAATTCATTTACTCAAACAGTACACTGACTGAACTGCTGTGAAGAGAGAACTGAAAATGAACAATGATACTGCACATGCATGTAATGTTTCAAGAGGACGAAAAGCATGTTATCCAAGTATTTTGTTAAACATCAGAAAGTGTGATAATATAAATATATTAGTCAAGAACCGGTTGCATCGGTTTTCAGATCACCAGTACACTGAACCGAGAATTGTTTCTTTCGGACGCGTCCGATTTGAGAACCGATGAGCTGATGATACTGCGCATGCGTGATTCAGCGTGAAGCTACCGAACAGATTGCCTACTATGACTGACACAGCACGTCTGAACCGAACTAGTTCTTTTGGACAACTGATTCTGTGCTAATGTTATGAGCGCAGGTAAACTGAAGACTTGAATGAAGGGCAATCTGGCGAAACTTACGTTTATTTAATAACAAATAAATCGCAATGGATTATGTATAGTACGTGGATTATGGTTTCTGTGCTGATGACAATTAATTTATTTACTTAATATCTTCAAGACTTAAATCCTCGTATGCACATCACTGCCTGTTACTGTATTTGGATGCTTAGTTGCAAAACTGCAAAAGTGTAAACTTTTCAGATCATGATTATGATGTTTTAACTGACTGAAGTTACGATTACTGACTTTATTTATTTGAATGTGTATTTTTATCCCGGCCTGGGCTGATAGACTTGAAATCATTACGTCATCGCGAATGACGTCATTATGTTAGGGCATAAAAGAACCGATAAACCGGTTTTTAACCATTTCATTGAAACAAACTGTCCGAAAGAACCGGTTCGCGGAAAAGACCTGGACTTCCCATCACTAGTGTATGCTTCTGTGTCAGTGGCTTGCTTTGATACCTGCAAATTCACACAACTTGCTCTCAAGGGGAGTTGAATGTGCTCATTGCGCTTATTTCTTTTTGGATAAGGAAGGATAGAGTGCGTTTGACTCACAAGGAAGTGGCATGTGCTCATTGTGATGTATTTGCAGGACTACTGAGAGAGAATTAGAAGTTTGATTCTTCTTTGCTTTGCCTTTTACCCAAGATTGTAGACAGCGTTTGCATGAATGCATTGCCCCTTAAGGGAGTTGAACAGGCTCATAGTGAAGCATTTGCGGATTCTGTTTAATGAATCTTTTATTATATTGTGTTTGCACTTTGTTGGTTATTTTGAGAGGATTCGCAAGAGTCCAAGAATCAGCGTTGGATTGACCGGATTCTGACTAAATAAAATACCTCTGATTGGCCATTGTGATTTACGTACTTATCAGCTGCAATGCTCAACACTTCAAAAAACATGTTGTAAATAGAAAGCTTTGGTACTCTTTTGATTAGTATCTTCTAGCGCCTCTGAAGAACTGGGCCAACTGAACTGTTGGACAATAAAATACTTTTGGGGGGACCACAGACAGTTGTCATACGATTCTCATTCACTGTATTGCATTAACAGAAGTCAGTTAATAAAAAAATAATACAAATATTATTTCATGACAGTGGGGGTGGAAACCTTTACTATGTAGCCATGCAGACTTACTATTCATTAAATTTAATGCTGTGTGGGACAGAAGTGCTGGTCTAGGAAAGACAGTCTCACTGGGATGCAGCTGATTATGATGTTTTAACTGACTGAAGTTACGATTACTGACTTTATTTATTTGAATGTGTATTTTTATCCCGGCCTGGGCTGATAGACTTGAAATCATTACGTCATCGCGAATGACGTCATTATGTTAGGGCATAAAAGAACCGATAAACCGGTTTTTAACCATTTCATTGAAACAAACTGTCCGAAAGAACCGGTTCGCGGAAAAGACCTGGACTTCCCATCACTAGTGTATGCTTCTGTGTCAGTGGCTTGCTTTGATACCTGCAAATTCACACAACTTGCTCTCAAGGGGAGTTGAATGTGCTCATTGCGCTTATTTCTTTTTGGATAAGGAAGGATAGAGTGCGTTTGACTCACAAGGAAGTGGCATGTGCTCATTGTGATGTATTTGCAGGACTACTGAGAGAGAATTAGAAGTTTGATTCTTCTTTGCTTTGCCTTTTACCCAAGATTGTAGACAGCGTTTGCATGAATGCATTGCCCCTTAAGGGAGTTGAACAGGCTCATAGTGAAGCATTTGCGGATTCTGTTCTTGCCTGATTCTCGAGCGTTTGAACAGAGCGTGTTTTCTCTAAGGGGAGCTGCATGCTTGCTGCGTGATGTGGTCGCCGTGAGAATTGAGTGCCTGCCGCCCATCGTTAAAGTCCCACTGTTGCCAAGGCAGAAAGACAGACTGATCACGGGGATTGTAGGTGGAGCATGGAATTTTCCCTTTCAGGAACTTTTTGCTGTTTCTAATTCATTACACAGAATAAGAAACTGTGTAATGTGAGATATCTAATCACACATTCATAATATGTTCTCCTCTGATGTCTACATTATAGTTGAAGTGTACATAGGCCTTCTCTTTAAAAAGGGAGGAGGCCTCCGCTCTCCAGAAAAATGCTCAGGCAGTGGTGCCGAGATGTTAGACTCCTTGGCTAGCTGCCTCTAGAAGTAGAGTTGGTAAGCCTCTGTTGAGGCCTCCTACGGTATTTACCATAAAAAGTAACTAAGTAACACAATTAGTTACTTATTTATGAAGTAATGCAATATCATATTACTTTTAAAATGAACTTCCTCCAACATTGCTCATAATTCATTACAAAAATAATGAACAAATTCCATGGATAATGCAGTTTATATTGATTGAACTGTGAATGAGAGTGGTTGCTAAGGGTGTTGCGCAGTGATACACAGAATCGTTGGGTGAAATGGTCATAGCCGTACTTATTATGAATAAAACACAGCTGTTGATCAATCAGAATCAAGGACTGGAACTAACTGTTTTATAAACAATATTTTCACATAAATTCACATATGACTGGGTTGTATTTACTGCCACGGACTTGCATCTATGGTATACATGGCAGAAATAGGCATTTTGGTTGGCAACCTACTTTACTTAGAGTTTTGTAATCTGTAAATTGAGAGAAGCAACAGCATGCATTTATCTGTTCTAGGCACTTCAAAAAAAGTGATGGAGTACAACCTGCCCAGGGAGTGCATCCAAAACTACTTCCCCTCCAGAAAGTGCTTCACTTTCCCGTTTCCAACTGCCCCAGAGAATGTGTCACATCTTGAAAAGTTGGATTCTTCTGACATTTCCTCTGACTTCCTGGAGGTCACAGAAAATTTCTGCAAGTATGCCTTTGAGAAGAGTGAAGTGAAAAAGCTGAAAGACGGAATCACAGTATCTGGCAGAGGTGATTCAAAAGAAAATTGAAAGAGTTTGCATACACTTATAGATTGTTCAATACCCTTTCCTTAACATTGTGTTTAACTTCTTTACTTCTCTGCAGTTCTGGGTCATCTGGCAAAAAATTATGTGGACACCATCTCCAGCGGAGTTGTGCCATGTCTGGAGAACGCTGTGATCGCCATGGCAAAGATTGAAAATGAGGCTGCAGTGAAGGACGGGCTTGAAATTTACCAGAGTGGAATGGAGAAGCTGAAGGACACCTTCCCGCTAGAACTGAAGGATGTGTCCTCAGAACACCAACATCTCAGCAGCACAGCGACACAAACCTTCATGAAGCGTTCATTCAGGGACAATGATGGGGGGTACCTGAAAACTCTAGAGGTAAGCAGGAACTCTTCACATATTTCCAGTTTCAGTTCTTTTAGGTTGATGCTGTGAACTGTTGACACTAGGCAGCCAGGTGAAAAATAAAACATCTCTCCTGGCCCTTTGTTGGTTCTGAATACATCTGAATACCTGCAAACCTAATAATCATTATGAATATTTTAATGCTCTCTTCTGCCATGTCATCAACTGCCACCAAAGGCCACCTCCATTTGAAGGACCTTTGGAAGCCAGCCTTAATTTTGTGGACTTCATTCATCTTATTATTTAGGATGCATCAAGTGTATTCTTTGCATCCTCCAGTCACCCACAATCCTTTGCACACATTCCAATTCATGAAGAAACAGATGAAAAATTAGTTGACACTGAACACCCTCGGGTCATTTATGAACTGCCAGCTCATTTGCAGAATCAAATCACTGAGGGTGCTTTTCAAATTAATGAGGCAGCTCAGATTGGCATCTTTACACAAGACTTATCCCCCTGGGGTCTGAGAATGCTTTTGGGTCCAGGAGAAGTTTTGACATGTCCTGACAATTGTGCTTTTTATTTTTAGTTATAAACACATTAATGGCTAAAATCTGATTACACTGTATTCAGCACAAACTGTGCTACAAAAATATGTATAATGTAAGTTTGTACTTTTGAGAAAACAATGTTTATGCATTGTTAGTAAAAAAAAAAAGAAAAAAAGAAAAATGTGACTGTGGGGCAGGTAAGAAAGAATGTGAGGAAATTAAGAAAATGTATTTTTGTTTGTAGTTTATTTACAACAGTGCAAAATATAATCAAAATATAAATAATAAAGGTCGTAGGCACACTGATCTGTACACACAGACTTGAAAAGTCATGCACATTCTTCCATTCCTGGAAACATTTTATGTTAAACTGTAGACACAAATGAATCATACCTACATTTCCAAAGTACTTGTTGCTTCTTGAACTGAAGAATTTCAATGATGAAATGATGCCAGATGGGCTGGTCTGAGTATTTCAGAAACTGCTGATGTGCTGGGATTTTCACACACATCCATCTCTAGGGTTTACAGAGAATGGTCCAAAAGAAAGATAATATACAGTGAGTGGCAGTTCTGTGGGCAAAAATGCCTTATTGATGCCAGAGGTCAGAGGAGAATGGCCAGACTGGTTGAGCTGATAGAAGGACAACAGCAACTCAAATAGCCACTCGTTGCAACCAAATTATGCAGAAGAGCATCTCTGAATATGTCAAACCTTGAAGCAGATGGCCTACAGCAGCAGAAGACCGGGTGCCACTTCAGTCAGCTAAGAACAGAAGACTGAGGCTTGTGGCCATTAGACTCCGCCCCTTACCTGGACCCCTCTTTATTGAACACTGCCCTTCCTTCACGATACCCCCGCACAACAAGGACACAAGATCCCCCGTTTATTTTTGGACGCTCCTTCCCCTTGGACACTTTATTTCCCCATTTTTATGTTTTATATCTGTTAAATAATAGCCTCTTCATGTCCTGAGGCCACACCCACTGTGTCTGTCGTTTGCTCCTCCCACCACAGTTGGAATGGGAGATTCACATCATGGATGTACAGCCAACAAATCTGCAGCAACTGCATGATGCTATCATGTCAGCACTGACAAGAATCTCTGAGAAATGTCTCCAGCACCTAGTTGAATCAATGTTATGAAAAATTAAGGCTGTTCTGAAGACAAAAGGGGGTCCAACCTGGTACCTAGCAAGGAATACCTGATAAAATGTCAAGTGAGTGTATGTGGCCATATTTAAATTGTGAACTGACTATACTGCTCTAGTGTTAAAATTCCCATTATAATGAAAAGAGCTGACCATACTGCATAATGAATCTCTTATTATATTGTGTTTGCACTTTGTTGGTTATTTTGAGAGGATTCGCAAGAGTCCAAGAATCAGCGTTGGACTGAAGAGGTCCTAGAGGAGTTTCTGAAGCAGAAATCTGTGGATTCTAAAGCCATTCTGCATGCAGACAAAAAACTGACTGAGAAGGAAAAAAAGATTAAGGGTGAGACTGTTAAACCTTCAAATGCTAATTTCCCTGTTTCAAAAAGTGCTCAAATGTTTAGCTACTTGTTGTGAAAGTACTTGCTGGACAATGAAGAACTCTGAGACATGCGCAAGATGATGTAACAGCCAAATTAATTTAACACCAGCTACAAGTAGCATCAAATGCTACAAGCTGTTTCAAAGGTAGAAGATTTACACCTGGCAATAATAATTGCAATATAGGGTGGCTATTTATGCCAATGTCATCACTAATCAAGGTCAATGTGATCAAGATCAACACTTTCACCTCTTCGGGCTTTATTTGTATGGTTCTAAATCAGTTCTTAGTTGTAAGGATGGAACTACAGGTACACCTACATATGTGTAAGTAGTTGATTAAAATAAATTCTTTTAGTGAAATATCCAAGTTGAAAACAGAAGGAAGTGTCCATCTTAAAGTGTGCATTAGTATGTTTAAAGCCATTCACAGTAGTTTTTTCTTTATAGGACAATCATATTTAGCAGATATTACCTTGATAAAATAGATCCTTAGTCTCATGGTTTGAGTCTCTTCTCCATCTAATTTTTTTTCTTTCCAGAGGAAACAGAAAAAGCAGTCCTCCTGGAGCAGGAAATCAAAGTTAAAGAAGAGAAGCAGCGACAGCTAGAAGAGAAGATGGAAGCAGAGAGAAAGAGTAATGAAGAGAGGATGAGGCAGATGAAGGAGAAGATGGATGAGGAGATAAAACTTCAGAGAGAGGAGGCTGAGCGTGCCATGGAGAGTAAACTGAGGGAGCAGGCTGCTCTGTTGGAGAAGGGATTTAAGGAGAAGGCAGACAGGATGAAAGAGGAGATGGAGGAGTTTAAGAGGCAGAATGCTGAAGCTGAGAGTAATAGAGCTAGAGAGTTTGCAGAGATGTTAGAGAATTCCAACAGGAGACACGAGGAATCAATGGCTGTGATGATGCAGCAACACAGAGAACAGATGGAGGCCATACAGCAGACGAATTCACGCTCTTCAGACGGATGTTGTGTCTTGTGAAATGTATCAATTCTGTGATCTCCAAACTAAGGCATTTAATTGCACAATGCAATTTCAATATACAGTCATGTGAAAAAGAAAGGACACCCTATTGAATTACATGGTTTTCCATATTAGGACATAATAAAAACTCACCTGGTCCTTGGCAGGTCTCAAAATTTGGAAAATAAAACCTCAGATGAACAACAACACATGACATATCACACTGTGTCATTATATATTTAACAAAAATAAAGCCATTATGGAAATGCCATGTGTGACAAATTAAGGACACCCTATGATTAAATTGCTTGTAGATCCACTTTTAGTAGCAATAACTTGAAGTAATCATTTTCTGTATGACTTTTATTGCAACAGATTGATTATTTTCTGTTTCAGCTGTTCTGTTGTAGATTTGCTGGTGTGCTCGGGATCATTGTCCTGTTGCATGACCCAATTTTGGCCAAGCATTAGTTGTCACTGTTAAACCTTCAAATGCTAATTTCCCTGTTTCAAAAAGTGCTCAAATGTTTAGCTACTTGTTGTGAAAGTACTTGCTGGACAATGAAGAACTCTGAGACATGCGCAAGATGATGTAACAGCCAAATTAATTTAACACCAGCTACAAGTAGCATCAAATGCTACAAGCTGTTTCAAAGGTAGAAGATTTACACCTGGCAATAATAATTGCAATATAGGGTGGCTATTTATGCCAATGTCATCACTAATCAAGGTCAATGTGATCAAGATCAACACTTTCACCTCTTCGGGCTTTATTTGTATGGTTCTAAATCAGTTCTTAGTTGTAAGGATGGAACTACAGGTACACCTACATATGTGTAAGTAGTTGATTAAAATAAATTCTTTTAGTGAAATATCCAAGTTGAAAACAGAAGGAAGTGTCCATCTTAAAGTGTGCATTAGTATGTTTAAAGCCATTCACAGTAGTTTTTTCTTTATAGGACAATCATATTTAGCAGATATTACCTTGATAAAATAGATCCTTAGTCTCATGGTTTGAGTCTCTTCTCCATCTAATTTTTTTTCTTTCCAGAGGAAACAGAAAAAGCAGTCCTCCTGGAGCAGGAAATCAAAGTTAAAGAAGAGAAGCAGCGACAGCTAGAAGAGAAGATGGAAGCAGAGAGAAAGAGTAATGAAGAGAGGATGAGGCAGATGAAGGAGAAGATGGATGAGGAGATAAAACTTCAGAGAGAGGAGGCTGAGCGTGCCATGGAGAGTAAACTGAGGGAGCAGGCTGCTCTGTTGGAGAAGGGATTTAAGGAGAAGGCAGACAGGATGAAAGAGGAGATGGAGGAGTTTAAGAGGCAGAATGCTGAAGCTGAGAGTAATAGAGCTAGAGAGTTTGCAGAGATGTTAGAGAATTCCAACAGGAGACACGAGGAATCAATGGCTGTGATGATGCAGCAACACAGAGAACAGATGGAGGCCATACAGCAGACGAATTCACGCTCTTCAGACGGATGTTGTGTCTTGTGAAATGTATCAATTCTGTGATCTCCAAACTAAGGCATTTAATTGCACAATGCAATTTCAATATACAGTCATGTGAAAAAGAAAGGACACCCTATTGAATTACATGGTTTTCCATATTAGGACATAATAAAAACTCACCTGGTCCTTGGCAGGTCTCAAAATTTGGAAAATAAAACCTCAGATGAACAACAACACATGACATATCACACTGTGTCATTATATATTTAACAAAAATAAAGCCATTATGGAAATGCCATGTGTGACAAATTAAGGACACCCTATGATTAAATTGCTTGTAGATCCACTTTTAGTAGCAATAACTTGAAGTAATCATTTTCTGTATGACTTTTATTGCAACAGATTGATTATTTTCTGTTTCAGCTGTTCTGTTGTAGATTTGCTGGTGTGCTCGGGATCATTGTCCTGTTGCATGACCCAATTTTGGCCAAGCATTAGTTGTCAGGCTGGTGGCCTCACATTTGACTCTAGAATACTTTGGTATAAAGTGGATTCCATGGTCAACTCAATGACTGTGAGGTGCTCAGGGCCTGTGGCTACAAAACAAGCCTAAAATCATCACCCTTCCATCAGCATTCTTGACTTTTGGTGTGAGGTGTTTGTGCTGATATGCTCTTTAGGTTTTCACCAAACGTGGCACTGTGCATTATGGCCAAACAACTCCACTTTGGTCTTGTCTGTTCAAAGGACATTGTTCTAGAAGACTTATGGTTTGTTCAGATGCAACTTTGCAAACCTAAACTATCCTGCCATAGTTCTTTTTTAGAGAGAAGAGGCTTTCTTCTGGCAACCCTTCCAAACATGCCATACTTGTCCTGTCTTTTTCTTATTGTAATTTCACAAACGTAATCATTTAACATGTTAACTGAGGCCTGTAGAGTCTGAGGTGTAGTTCTTGGGTTTTTTGCAATTTCTCAGAGTATTGTACGGTCTGACCAATGGGTGAATTTCCTGGGACATCCACTCCTGGGAAGGTCTTGAATGTCTTCCACTTGTGAATAATCTTCCTCACTGTGGAATGATGGACTTCACATTGTTTGGAAATGGCCATATTACTCTTCCCAGATTGATAGCAGCAACAATTGCTTCTCTAAGATCATTGCTGATGTCTTTCCTCTTTAGAATTGTGTTAACACACACCTGAAGGCTCCAGACCAGCAAACTGCCAAAACTTCTGCTTTAAATTTTCAATAGGGTGTCCTTTCTTTTTCACATGACTGTATATAGACGCATACTTTTACAATAAAGCAGTACAATTGATCTTTTTCTGTCTCCACATCGAACAGTGATTCCTTGATTTTGGATATGATGGAATAGGACATTTAATTTTCACTTCACAAGCATGTTTTGTGTCTCCAGTATAAATGGCCTATGATCTATCATAATGAAATGTTTATTTGACATTACAAATTAATTATAAACTGTCACAATTAAGGTTAACTACTAATAATTTTTCCTGACATTGCACAACATATTTGTAAAAACACAATATCTGTGTGTGTGTGTGTGTGTGTGTGAGGTTAAGAAAGTGAGTGCTGTATTTGTGTACACATTTGTCAAGTTTCTCTGTAGTGAAACTATGCCAGCTGTATGTTCCATTAACCAATACAATGAAAATAAATAAAGAAGATTTTCACATTATGTAATGTAAGGTTTGTAAGTACCACGCACTGGCTCAAAAATGAAATCCAATATTGTGGGAAGGTATTGTAACGTGGAGAGGTGTGACAACAGGGTTGGATCCAAATGCAAGCTTTAATCCAAAGAGTGGTCAGAACAGGCAGGGTCAAAACACCAGTAAACAGTAGCACACAAGGTAATCCAAAAGGGAAATCCAAAAACAGGCAACGGTCAGGGCAGGCAGCAAACGATCAAAAACAGATAAAACAATCCAAGGTCAAAACCACTAGGTACGGCAAGGCAAGCCAAGGACAAAAACACGAAGACACAGAGATGTAACAGGCTAACCAATAATCAGCCATGTACAGGTGCATCTCAATAAATTAGAATGTCATGGAAAAGTTAATTTATTTCAGTAATTCAACTCAAATTGTGAAACTCGTGTATTAAATAAATTCAATGCACACAGACTGAAGTAGTTTAAGTCTTTGGTTCTTTTAATTGTGATGACAAAAACCCACCAATTCACTATCTCAACAAATTAGAATACTTCATAAGACCAATACAAAAAACATTTTTAGTGAATTGTTGGCCTTCTGGAAAGTATGTTCATTTACTGTACATGTACTCAATACTTGGTAGAGGCTGCGGTTCTCTCGGTTGGTTGTGCATCTTTTAATTCCACACTTTTTCCTTCCACTCAACTTTCTGTATCTGCTTGGATACAGCACTCTGTGAACAGCCAGCTTATTTGGCAATGAATGATTGGGGCTTACCCTCCTTGTGAAGGGTGTCAATGATTGTCTTCTGGACAACTGTCAGATCAGCAGTCTTCCCCATGATTGTGTAGCCTAGTGAACCAAACTGAGAGACCATTTTGAAGGCTCAGGAAAACTTTGCAGGTGTTTTGAGTTGATTAGCTGATTGGCATGTCACCATATTCTAATTTGTTGAGATAGTGAATTGGTGGGTTTTTGTTAAATGTGAGCCAAAATCATCACAATTAAAAGAACCAAAGACTTAAACTACTTCAGTCTGTGTGCATTGAATTCATTTAATACACGAGTTTCACAATTTGAGTTGAATTACTGAAATAAATTAACTTTTCCACGACATTCTAATTTATTGAGATGCACCTGTATGTGTGGATGAGTGCAACCTTTATAGCAGGGCTGGGCAACTTTGGTCCTGGAGGGCCACTGTCCTGCAGAGTTTAGCTCCAACCCTAACCAAACATGACTGAAGTTGCCCAGCCCTGCTTTATAGTGTGACTGATGGGAAACAGGTGTGAGTGTGTGATTGGTTCCTAGGTGAGGGATCATGGGAAATGGAGTCCGGAGAAAACAAAGAAAAGACATAATTGTGACAGGTATTCTGCATGTAGGTCTTTTACTTGTGCTCAAGTAGAAGTCACTTAATTTATTAAAATTTCAGTTTGATTCTATACAGCAAAATGTAGAGACGTGCAGAAACACAACAACTGACTTACAGCAACACATCCTTAGATTAAATCAAATGCAAATAAAATAGCTTGGGCTGTCAATACAGTCATGGTCATAATTATTGGAATACAGAATTATTATTATATTTATATAATAAAAAAAATCTACAAAACCCTAACCTTTCACTGAAGTAAATTTGTTGATTTTGATGTTTGTTTTGTTTGTTTTCACTGTCCTGATGGACGATCCAGACAAGGTTTCTAGCAGAGGCAGTCAGGTTTTTATTTATTTATTTTTTATTTTTTAATTTGTTGATATTTCATAGAATCCACGTTGCCATGCATCTGAACAAGATGTCCAGGACCTCCGGCAGAAAAATAGGCCCACAGCATTAAAGATACAACAGTATATTTAATTGTACATATGGAGTCCTTTTTATCCTTATGCACCAAGCCCATCTTGAGTGTTTGCTGCCAAAAAGCTAATTTTGTAATTGCATCTGACCATAGAACCCAGTCCTGTTTGAAGTTCCAGTAGTGTCTGGCAAATGAATATGCTGGAGTTTGTTTTTGGAGAGAGCCACTCAAACTCTCCTCCTCACCATGCATCAGGACAATATAAATACATCCTCTTCCAGGAAGATTTGTAAAATCTTTAGTTGATTGGAAATTCTTAATTATTGCCCTTGTGGCAACTGAATATACTGGAGTTTGTTTTTGGATGAGAGCAGAGGATTTTTTTTACACCCTACCAAACAACTTGTGGTAACGGAGGTGCTGTTCTCCTTGCCTTGCTTTAAGACAATAAATCTGCCTCTTCCAGGCAGATTCATTACATTTCCTGTTGATTGGAGCTTCTTAACTCTTTCCCCGCCATTGACGAGTTATCTCGTCTTTTACAAGAAAACGCTTCCCCGCCAAAGACGAGATTTTACGGCATTTCGTGTTTTCACTGTTATACACTCGGGGGGAGCAGGAGAAACAATGTACAGTATGTGGAAAATAATGTGTTTTTTTAACCTTAAACCGCATAAACACATTTCATTACACCAAATACACAAAATAATGTTCTTTTTAGCAACATCATATGACCCCTTTAAGATAGAATAAAACTACAGCAAAATATTCTGGAGGCCATCAAATTTGAGTGAAAATCATCAAAATCGCTGGTGGTGGCTGGCAACTCTTTTCAAAAATGCTGGCGGGGAAAGAGTTAATTATTGCCCTGATGGTGGAAATGGGCATTTTCAATGCTTGAGGTTCACAAAATTAAATGAAATGAAATGAAAGCTGGACAATTTCATGTTTGTAGTCATAATAATTTCAACGTGTATTAGAGAAAATCATTTATATAATAATGTGATTTTCCCCCCACTTTCATTTGTTTTGTTTAGTCTGTTGAAAGGTTAGATTTTTGTAAAAAAAAAAATTGGAAAGATCAAAAAGATAAATACAGATTTATTTTCACAAACTTCTTTGATTATATTTACCAAGGGTGCAAATAATTCTGACCATGACTAGATTACATTTTTTAACCGTGATTAAACGCACATTTTTTGTGTAATTAATCATGATTAAACCCACACATACCATGAAATTAAGCATATGTAATTTATCTTGTTTAACACATTAACTTTGTCATCATTTACTTTATTCCGAAAAATAAACCAGTAGACTGAAGGGTGATTCTCACAAAACCTAAATTTAGGTGTCTTTCCAAAAAAGCAGACTCTTGGAGACTCCAAAAGGACACCAAATAACCAAATGATATAAGGTGTCCATATAATTCGTAAATTGATGCACTCCAAAACACACATGGGAAAAAAATACATAAATTCACAGTGTATAGTATGTGTAGAGTGCAACAGCAAAGAGCTTGTTTACATTTTGGGCAAGTCAAGTTGTGAAAGCGAATAGGACCACATGGAGATACCAAAAAAAACCTAAACTAACCGCCTTAACCTGACTGCATATATTTACTACAGTACATTCAGAATGACTAAACACAGCAACATAAACATGACAAATCAAAACATCCTGAATGTGTGTGGAAACAATGTGAATGTACTGAAATATATCTGTACATATTTCAGTGATTGACTTGATTGACGTGAATTTGATGTAGATATTTGATGAAGAAGCGCCTTGAGAGATGCCCTGAAATGCCAAACTTCCCTGCCTTTAAAGAAAGGTGGCTGCAATCAGGGGAGGAATGAAATAAGTGCACTTCTCATAGTGGATCATTACAAATGAACATCAAGATATCAGAGAACATTTACAGAGACATGTTCAGTTATGCTATAATATACTACTTGCTTTGTATGAATAAAGTTAACAAATTATTACTGTTGTTGTTACTAAATAGTTTCATATCTCATGATTATTTATCTATTTATTTATTTATTTATAAGAGACTATAAAAAAAAACTTTTTGCCCCAAAACCACTCCTTTCCTGGTAAAACAAAACAAAACAAACGAACTTGATTTTCAAAATTCAGCAAATTTGAGCGTCTCCAGCACATTTTATAATACCCAAAAATAAACATTTCACACATTAGGCACACTCATGGGTATCAGTTACTTGGTCATCAAGCACTGAATATTTGCCAGCTAGGAATCCATCTTATGATCCATCTGTTTTCAAATCCACATCATTTGAATATCACAACATTGATATTGATGTCTGTCAAAAAATAATGTGCACAATACATGGTAGTATTTACGAGAAGCAGAGGTCCAGCGAGTACACACATTCCTACTCCTTTCCAACAAGGAGAAAATCGCAGCCTGAGTGGCTTCAACATGCTGTCTGTCAGAAAAGATAATATAGCTAATATATAATACATGTGAATATACATTTGTTCTTCACTCACTGAAATTGATAGGTGATTTTTGCCAAAACTAACTTAAATATTGGTTTGGGAAAAAAAACTTTTATGGGCATAGAACCAAGCAGAATCCATTAGAAAAAAACAGAAGAAAAAAGATAACAAAAGGAAAACAGAAAAAAAAAAGATCAAAAAGATAGGAGGAAAAAAAGTTACCTTTGGTATGATCTTACACTACTCGCTCTCAGTGGCTGGGTAAAATGAAAGACCTGAGGTGAGCTGGGCAGAGATTGCAAAGCTACATTGTTGGGTTGCTACTAGGTTTAAGGATGGTTTTCCTTCTGAGACAGAACATGAAATTAAACACCCTGCAATAAAACAAAGCTCACTGATCTGGAGAGAAGATCTCAAAGAAAGAGCATAGGGCACCACCTTGCCCAAACTTATTTCCTAGCTTATCTATGATTCCCTCTTCTACTCCCTCTCCTTTCCTTGTGACTCAAGTCAATGAAAGTTCACTAAGAATGTCTATGTATCACATATGATGCATCTTGTGAATCTGTTGTTTTTGGTAAAATGGTCTCAATTTCACAGCAGTCACTCATATTTTGAGAAAGACCCAAAACTGAAAAGAATTCTGTTCTGCTGTTCAGGGGGTGTGCCTCTCACAAGGTCTCTGGTGAGAATGTTTTCCTATCTCTGGCCAGGCGTGACCCTTGGGTCACAGGATCCTGACCAATCAAAAGGTCTTCTGTGTTTACCACTTTGAGTTGATGATTTATTTATTGTGGTCTGGATATGTAAGGGAAAGTGGCAAAACAGTCATTGGGATTCTGTAACCAGACAAATCGCTGCACAGTCTGTGAGAGCGCTGCATAGTTGTGCACTATGCTGTATTAGAAAGGGCCTGATCTTCCTGATGTTGTGTTGTGCAAACCTGCATAATCGTGTGGTTTTGAAGGTCAGCTGGTCATCAAAGAACACCCCAAGATTCCTAACCGAACTTGATGGGATAATACCTTGATGATCCTAGCTGGATGGTGAAATTGTGCTGTAAAGTTGTAGTGGAAGGAAAGATGAGAAGCTGTCTTTACCAGGTTGAGCTGCAAGTGATGATCTTTCAACTATGCCGACATGTCCTCCAGTCGGAGGTTCTAATGTTCAGGTTCTAATAAACTCGGTCATATTGCCCGATACAGTCGACAACTGTGGCCTGTTGAGTCTGGCTTTTGGCCAGCTAGGGTGACAACGAAGGAAACACTTGTGGAAAAGACTGATCAACCGCCTGTGGTTACTAGTCAGAGTACTGAAGCGGGCATTGAAGGTTTAAAGACCTCCTGTCTTGTCTGTCCTACGGTGGTCCAGCATCTTATTGGCAAATGCCCCACTGTTACAATTCAAATGGGGGGTGTTCCTGTTTTATGTCTGCTGGATACTGGGTCAGTGGTGACCACTGTAAGGCCTCGGTTATACGGTTATACTCCAGTTCGGACGTGTACACGGTCGGCTGCGGACTACTTGTATTTATACTACTGATAGTGTATGCTGAGGTCCGCTCGGCGGACATGTTCCACACATGCACAGTAGATTGGCTTGAACAGTGAACAAACATGGCAACGTCCATGCAGGAGGAAGAGCAATTTCCCTCCATGAATTATTGCACATCTAGCTGTCTTTATATTGTTTTATCGACGGATTGTAGAGGTGCGGGTAGCAACGGACTTCTTCACTCAGCCTCTCTTAAAATCCAATGTCCATGTTGTTTTTCCAGAGTATGCGCAGTTGGTGCTTTTGTATCCTAAGTATGTGCGGTCACAAAAATTGGGAAACACGTGGATGTCCGCAAAGAGTCTCCGCGTACACCCTCCGATGACGATTTTTACATTACGCGGACCATTGCTCACTAACACACACGGAAAGTATAACAAAAGCTTAACAGTGTTTTGATCAACATTTTTGACAGCTAGCACTGGACACTTTAACCCCACAGGGGTCGACGGAGGTCTCTGCACAATCACCTCACTTTTTTTCTTATCAGTGTGAAAGAGACTTAAAATACTCCGCTGATTTTGGTAATACAGATCAGAGTAATACATCATTCTGTTACTGAAATGAACTGAAACTCAGCGAATACTTGCCTCACAGACATGAGAGATATGTTTATATAGAAAGAAATATAGAAAGCTTGAAACATCTACTTTTAAAGGATATAAAAATAATTAAAAATGAATGTGGCTAGGTTGTAGAACTAGCAGGGTCCCAGGTAGCAAGCGCAATCGGGCCAATTACGGCTGAGTGTCGGCTCACTCGGCTGTGTTCTGGCAGTGGCTTACCGAAAGTGAGCCAGCTCTGGCCCAGTAATGGTTGCCAGATTTGGCTAGGCTTTGGATGTGCAGATCTGGTCCGAATTGCACTGAGACACGGCACATTTAGCCACATTCGGCCCGATTACGGACCATAAGGGCTGGTCTGATTTTGGCTGAGATATGGGCATGCAGACCCGGACCAGTTTAGGTTGAGTGCTGGGGGTGGGTCTCCATTTACAATGTGGTAAATAGTATGTAGCAGTGACACTTAAACTTAAACATAATATCTTTTAGCTGCCCATGTTATTTCTTAGTGTAGTTTTTTCATTTTTATCCAACATTCTCTTTTTTCTTTAACATTTGGAAATTAATTATTTAATTAATATAATGAAACAAGCTTAAAGTGCTTAAGGGAACTTTACATTTTTTTTGCTATATGAGTTTCAAGACATGCGCACTAGCTTTGACATCTAATGACAAAACTTGATAGGCTTTTTGTGCTGCTAATTGCCAGAAGACCAGAAGAACTTGCTACCCTGGTAAGTAAACATTTGATAATCTAACATATAATATCATTTTAATAAACCGTTCTACACATATAATATCAAAATAATGTTTATTTATAATGAAGCTATAATTGTGAGTTTGCTGACATAGTGCTAGAATTTAGCTCCAACCATAATCAAGCACACCTGATCCAGCTAATCAAGGTCTTCAGGATTACTAGAAACTTCCAAGCAGGTGTGAGTTGGAGCTGGTTGGAGCTAAACTGTGCAGAGCTGTGGCCCTTCAGGAATTGAGTTTGACACCACTGTATTGTGACTGATCGGATTTGGGCCAGTACTGGCTAAGTGTTTTATTTCTAGTCGGTGTGATTGTGGCCCAATGCCGGTGGTGTTGACTAAGTTTTAGTACCCAGACTCCGGCCAGTACCGGCTAAGTGTTTCAATTCTTGTCGGCGTGATTGTGGCCCAATGCTGGCAGTTTTGGCAGCCAGACTCAGGCCAGTGTATTTGGGCCATTTCTGGGGCGTCATTCATCCCATGTCCATGCCAACTCTGGCAACCGCAGCCGGGCCGTGTTATTTCATCCGGCCTGCCAGATCTGGGCCATTATCGGGCCAAACTGTTTTGGCTACCTGGGGTTTCTGCAGGATTTTTAAGCTCAAATTTAAGACTTTTTAAGACCTTAGTCCTTAGTTTTATAAAATGATACACTTCACATTTCAGCCTTTAAACCATTTTTGATAAAATCAATAACACAGGCAGGGTCGAAACACCAGCAAACAGGTATAGCACGGGCAAAACACAAGAGTAGTCCAAAGACAGACGTGATCAGACTCTGGCGAACCATATCCAACAGGGCAAGGCAAAGAGAGATAATCCAGGTACGCAACAATATTCCAGGCAGGGGCAAACAGAGTCCGAACGGTAAAACAATAGATAATCCAAGGTACACAGGCAGGAAACAGTAAATAACAAGACTAGACTAGACTATGAAAACACGATATGGCTTCATAAAGCAGCTATCACTAAGATAGTGATAAACGCAGAACAATACTCGGCCATTTGAGAAGGATCTGAGTGGGTGTAATATAGTGTGTGTGTGATTGACTGCAGCTGTGTCCAATCAGTGCAATGTAACATG
>NW_015552578.1:156066-160746 GCF_001515605.1 Sinocyclocheilus anshuiensis
CCCCCTCCCAAAGGAGCGGCTTTCAGACGCTCCCAACATAGTACAATCCAGGAGGGTGGTAGAGCGGAGGCGGAACAGGGGGAGGGATGGAGGGCCAGGTCCATGTGGAAGTGGAGGGACAGGGGACTGAGGCAAAGCCAGCAGAGCCGGATGCCAGGGCGGAGCCGGCAGGATGGGTGGAACTGAGGACCACCACAGCAGAGCAGACGAGTCTGAAGATCCCCACGGCAGAGCTGAAGACCACCACGGCGGAGCAGACGGAGCAGAAGACCACCCGAGCCAGACAGAAGACCACCACGGTGAAGCAGACGGAGCAGAAGACCACCATGGCGGAGCAGACGGTACAGAAGACCACCACATTGGAGCAGAAGACCACCAGTGCCAGACAGAAGACCACCACGGCGGAGCAGACGGAACAGAAGACCAGCACGGCGGAGCAGACGGAGCAGAAGACCACCACGGCGGAGCAGAGACCCATGGTAGAGACTGGGACCTAGGAAAAACTGAGACACAAGAGACAGACAGAGAATATACGGTCTCAAAGACCGAGGCAGGGAGCGCAAAAAGTTCATCAATAGTCTCTCTGGTGACCACTGAACGGGCAGACAGTTCATAAACAGGCTCACTGACCGAAACTTGACAGGCAGACAGTTCAAAAACAGGTTTGTTAACTGAGACCAGATAAGCAGACAATTCAAAACAGGGTGTGTTGGCAAAGATAGGGTGAACAGACTGTTCATAACCAAGAGTAGTGACTGGAACTGAACTGACAAACAACTCATAAACTGATACTGGGCAGGCAGATAGTAAGACATCAGAATTGTCAGTGGGGTGGAAACAGACAGGTGAATTAACATCAGGTTCATTGAGGGAAACGGGACTGGCAGATAATTCAGACACAGATTCATGGATAGATTCTGGATAGACTGACAGTTCATGATCAGACTCATTGACAGAAACTGGCAAAACAGAGTGTTCAAAATCAGACTCAATAGCAGCATTTAGACGGATAGACAGATCACAATCAGCCTCCATGGCTGGTTCAGAACAGAACGAGAGTCCATAGACGGCCTCCATAGCCGTGACAGGACAGGCAGAGAGTTCACGGACGGCCTCCATAGCCGTGACTGGACGGGCAGAGAGTTCACAGACGGCCTTCATAGCCGTGACAGGACAGACAGGGAGTTCAGTAATGGGTGCCACTACCGTAACCAGAGCTAAAGTGAAAGACGTCACCTCAGGAGGTTCTGCAGCCTCAGCCGCCACCTCTGGAGGATCTGGAGCGGGCAATGCCATTTCTAACAGACGAGACGTGACGAGGCTCTGGAAGATCAGCGGAGATGTGAGGAGGCTCTGGAAGATCAGCTGAGACGTGACGAGGTTCTGGGAGATCAGCTGAGATGTGGTGAGACTCCCAGAGATCAGCTGAGACGTGACGAGACTCTGGGAGATCAGCTGAGATGTGGCGAGACTCTGGAAGATCAGCTGAGACGTGATGTGACTCTGGAAGATCAGCTGAGACGTGACGTGACTCTGGAAGATCAGCTGTGACTCGACTTGGTTCATGAAGATCAGCTGTGACTTGACTTGACTCATGAAGATCAGCTGTGACTTGACTTGGTTCATGAAGATCAGCTGTGAGCAGCTGTGACTTGACTTGACTTAGGAATGGCAGCTGAGACATGACGGGGCGTTGTTATGGCCGCCATTTTGTGAGTGCGAACTGGTGCGTCCGCCATCTCAGTCACAGACGCGGTGTCGCGTTCCTCCTCCGCGACACCCACAGTGAATGAAGAGCCAACACACAACAAAACATAGTCCATAAACTGACGGAGTGATGAACGCGGACCCTCGCGTCTAAGCTTAGAGTTT
The DNA here is from genome assembly GCF_001515605.1 of Sinocyclocheilus anshuiensis. NCBI lineage: Eukaryota > Metazoa > Chordata > Actinopteri > Cypriniformes > Cyprinidae > Sinocyclocheilus > Sinocyclocheilus anshuiensis. The sequence continues at coordinate 157,939 of NW_015552578.1, forward strand.
TTTTGCGAAGGTATTAATCAACCGCTGATGTCTATCAACAAACAGTCCGGTAAATCAGAGTAATAGACAATGGCTAGATACTCTTGAATATAGTTCTCCAGCGAACGTGGGCCTTGTTTAAGAGCTAATAATATCTGTGCTGTGTCCATACCTGGCCCATGTTCTTCTGAAAAGCTGCTGGATCCTTGTGTGGCCGAGTATTCTGTAACAGGGCGAACGAGACAAGAGACGTGCAGATCCATTTGCAAGCTTTATTAGACAGAGACGTGGTCAATAACACAGGCAGGGTCGAAACACCAGCAAACAGGTATGGCATGGGCAAAACACAAGAGTAGTCCAAAGACAGACGTGATCAGACTCCAGCGAACAATATCCAACAGGGCAAGGCAAAGAGAGATAATCCAGGTACGCAACAATAGTCCAGGCAGGGGCAAACAGAGTCCGAACGGTAAAACAATAGATAATCCAAGGTACACAGGCAGGAATCCGGAAACAGGAAATATCAAGACTAGACTAGACTATGAAAACACGATATGGCTCCGTAAAGCAGCTATCACTAAGAGAGTGATAAACGCAGAACAATACTCGGCCGTTTGAGAAGGATCTGAGTGGGTGTAATATAGTGTGTGTGTGATTGACTGCAGGTGAGTCCAATCAGTGCAATGTAACATGGAAATGTAGTCCAGGGTGACGTGTAACAGTCTGTGGGGTGTGAAAGTCAATATAATGGAAGGGTGACCTCTGGTGGCAATCGGACGGAAGGCCACGGACTGGATTTGTGACATAATCAAACTCCACCATCTTCTTGTGCCACCTCTCTTAGGATTTATAACTAAGTGACAGTGATAGTTGTGGATGCAGTGCTACCCATCCTTACTGCCTGTGGTCTGTCAACACTGTAGCCCCCCAAGGCTGCGTTCTCAGTCCTTTTCTCTACACACTGTTCACTAATGACTGCCTCAGTCCCTCCCTGATTACAAGATACTTCAAATACTTGGATAACACAGCCATACTCGCTCTCCTTACGGGTAAGGAATCAGTTACAGTATATCATTAATCGGTTGCTTACTTTACCCGATGGTGTACAGTCAATCACCTTCTTCTCAATGTCACTAAAACAAATGAAGTCATTTTAGACACACGGCATAAATCCTCCACTCTTCACTGTCCTATATCCATGAATGGCCAGCCAGTGGAAATTGTTGACAGTTTCAGGTACCATGGCATCATCTTAGACAATAAGTTTTGACCATCATGTCACGGACATTCACAGATGCGGCCAACAAAGACTTCTGGTCATACGTAAACTTAGGTTCTTCTCAGTGAAACCATATCTCTTGCTTCTTCTGTATCGCAGTATCATTGAATCTATTATTCTGTACTGTCACTTGCTATTTTGCCATGCTCTCTTGCATTAACAGAAATAAACTCTTTGAAAATCACCAATACCTTCTCAAAATAATTATTCTTTCTACTCCTAATTTGTCAAGTCAAGTCACCTTTATTTGTATAGCGCTTTATACAATATTGAATGTGTGTCAAAGCAGCTTTACAGTGTCAAACAAGAAAATAGTTTGTAAATAATGCAAGAGGACAATAACAAAGAGTCATTTTTCCAGATAAAGTCAGTTCATTGATGATTCAGTGATGTCATCATCCAGTTCAGCTCTCTTCCAATAGTGTCTGTGCAATCAGTCAAGCGTCCCCAACTAAGCAAACCAAAGGCGACAGTGGCAAGGAACCAAAACTCCATCGGTAACAGAAATGAAGAAAAAAACCTTGAGAGAAACCAGTGTAAGGCCTCTGCGAATATCGCACAAATGAACGATTGAATCTCCGCATTCCACCGGAAAAGCTAAGGACTCTCCTCCCCAGCTATCTACGGTCGTAAAGAAGATCAATGATCAACAGGGCACCTAATTGTCTGGACCTGCTTCCGGTCAAGGCCTGGTCCTTATCCCTTAGGGGGGATCTGAACTGCTTAAACCCTAACTCAAACTAGGATACAAACTATCTTTGTTTTACGGGCTTTCAGGGACCAGATGTGCAGTGTAACATTGACCGGCTTCAGCATAAATAAACCAGCTAATAAACAACAGAACAAAGAACATGGTATCTGGAAATGTTCCAGCGACAGACTCGCCCGGACCCCATGACCGTTTAACACATAAATTTATAATCCCGTCAACAAAAGAATGAATTAATAATAATTAATTCCCTAAGAAAAAGTAATCAAACATTACACCAGGCTCAGTCGGGGGGCCAGTTCTCCTCTGGAGAATTATCAGCTCTTATTGATACTGCCATTATTTGCAGAGCAAATACTATAATAAAAAGCCCTAGCCATCCTCTCAATTCATGTTTCATCGCAGATACAGACAGCTACCTCAGAAAAAAAGCATGCTTTGGGAAAAGTTTTGTACCCTCGGCCATTAGAGTGGTTAAATTCACAGAAATCGTGGAGTGTGTAATATAAAAGCTATACTGTTCTGTTGCTGCTTCCATCTCCAGGCAATATGCGTGCAAGTGTGTAAATGTATTTCTGGTGCAGGACGTGTGTATCATGTGCACTGGTGTTGTTTCTGGCGTAAATGTGTGTATATTTATATTGGATGGAAAATATGTGTATTACAGTTTCTGGTACAGTGAAAACAAACTTCCTCTTCTGAGGACAATAAAGAATTAATCTGAATCTAAATCAGAACTGCTTGTGGTTCCAGCAAACCCATTGTTTCATCACAATTTCACCATCCAGTTAGGCACATCAACCATAACTCCTTCAAAAACAGCCAGAAACCTTGGAGTTAT
>NW_015552578.1:160923-161981 GCF_001515605.1 Sinocyclocheilus anshuiensis
ATTGCTAAAACTGCCCGGTCCTGCAGATTTGCTTTATTCAACATCAAGAAGATCAGGCCCTTTCTTTCGGAACATGATTCACAACTCCTTGTTCAAGCTCTTGTTCTGTCCAGGCTGGACTATAGCAACGCTCTCTTGGCAGGTCTTCCAGCCAGTTCTATCGAACCTTTACAATTAATCCAGAAAGCGGCAGCAAGATTAATTTTTAATGAGCCAAAAAGAATGCACGTCACGCCTCTGTTTATCAATTTGCACTGGCTACCAATAGCTGCTCGCATAAAATTTCAAGGCATTGATGTTTGCCTACAAAACCACCACTGGCTCTGCACCCATTTACCTAAATTCATTACTTCAGACTTATGTGCCCTCTAGAAGCTTGCGTTCTGCAAGTGAACGTCAAAGAAAGCAAAAAACCCCAAAGAAGCACAAAATCACTTTTACGGACTTTTAGGGTGCTTTCACACCTGGCCCGTTGTTTCGGAAACCTGGTGCATTTCCCCCCTAAGCTCGGTTCGTTTGGGCATATGTGAATACGGCAATCGCGCTCGGATCTGCGCCAAAACAATCGGCCCGAGATCGCCTGAACAAGGTGGTCTCGGCTCGATTGAAAACGAACTCTGGAGCGGTTGGGTTGTAGTGAGAAAGCAATCCGATCTAACGGACCAACGAACCAGGCTGTATCACAATGTATAATGGGTAATTACGTAAGTTCTGTGAAAAGCATTAGCTTTGTTGTTTTGCTAATACTTCAAAATGAACCTGTGAAGACAGCCGTGACAGCTAAGTGGAATCCCGGAAAATAAACCGTGGAACTTTGACCAATGAGAGAACAGTTTACTCACGCGTGACTTGTATTAACAAATTTGGCCCCTTTAGAAACATTGCCGTGTGAAAGCGAACCGCACCAAGAATAAAAAGCAACATTGTAATAATTTTAATCCCTGTTTCAGAACAAAGCAATCGATCTACAAGTGTGAAAGCACCCTTAAATTAAATGTTCCCTCCTGGTGGAATGACCTGCCCAACTCAATCCGAGCAGCTGAGTCCTTAGCCATCTT
>NW_015552578.1:162167-167739 GCF_001515605.1 Sinocyclocheilus anshuiensis
CCTTAGCCATCTTCAAGAATCGGCTAAAAACACATCTCTTCCATCTTTATTTGACCCTCTAACTCTAGCACTTTTTATTCTAATTCTATTCTTTAAAAAAAAGTCCCTTTTAGACTTGCACTCTATTCATTTGCTGCTTGTTTTCTTTGTGTAAAGAACAAACATTTTAAAACAGAATTAAATTGAACTTCATATATATTTATTTTTCGGTCTCTTTATTAAGATGAAAACAGAAAATAAAGGAAATACATAAACAAAATTAAAGAAAGAAATCAGAACAAAATGGCTTCTTTAGGCAAAAATTTAGTGTGATCTTGTGGACTTCTTCCAGTTTCTCAAAGAAGAAACTGAAAAACTTCAGAAGTTTTCTTGGGCTTCCAGCCCTTTTCCATTCCATTACAGTTTAAGAAAACCAGGTTCCTTCTGTTGCTCTAGTGTAAAGGAGGTCACACTAAATACTTGTAACTTTAGCCTAGAGAAGCTGTTTTTTTCCCCAGATTTGTTTTCTTTCTGATTTTTAATATAGCATACAAATTACATGTATTTTCTGGTTGTAATCTATGAAAGAGGCTGAAAAATAATTATATATGGTTATTATAGCATTTCTAAAACAACATCAAATGGTGGCCTAAGATTTTTGCACAATACTATGTATATAAAACAAACAATTTCTACACATTCACAGTACATTATAGACTTATGGACATTTGGTGATACTTTGAGATACTTTGTGATACAATTAATTAGAAGTGAATTAAAATATAAAGTGATGAATATTTTGTAAATATGTGTGGTGTAATTCACAAAAAAATTTAAAACAATAGTTTTATTATTGTCTGTCTGACTTCTAAATGCACGAAGAGCTCATACAGGGATATTCAAGGCAGGTTATGGAGGGCTTTATGGCCTTATTTCAGTAACTTAAAAAATGTAATTTTTTCACTAACCACACATAAACGTTGTTTTCTCAAAAATACTAACTTGTACATACATATTGCTCACATATTATTGTAGCCTAGTTTGTGCTGAATACAGTGTAATCAGACTTTACCCATGAATATGTTTATATGAAACTGAAAAATGCACACATGTCAGGACATGTCAAAACTTCTCCAGGGCCCAAAAACACACTCAGACCCCAGAGGGTTAATCGCAATGACAACTAACAAGGGTTACCGTGACAACAAGCAAGGCACAAAGGTAAACACAGGAAGTGAACATAGGGAACAATAAGAACAAGGAACACACTTCTCAGTAAAATTCCAAAGACAAACACAAGGAATCCGCACAACGAGATGTGACAAAGAGAAACTTGAACTGAATTTGTTGGGCGTTGACATTTTCTCAGTAAATAAGCAAATGTGATACTCTCGATAATGAAGAAAAATTTCCCATGTAGTCTTTCTCAGGAATGTTGCTGCACAACTTCTGTCATGTTCTGCAGAAAACCAACATACCCAAACAAGTTGACACTGATGATGACAATGGCTTGTCCATGCTTTAGGATGCGTTCACCATTGTAGAACTGAATTCACTGCCATTATAAATCTTAGAAGAACCAGGACATTTTTTTTATATAACTCTGATTGTATTTGTCTGAAGGAAGAAAGCCATATACACCTAGGATGGCTTGAGGGTGAGTAAATCATGGGGTAAATTTCATTATTAGGTGAACTATGCCTTAAAGGGGTCAAATTGAAATCGCATCATATGGCCCCTTTAAGTGCGCTGTGTACATATGGTTTCATTTTTACCAGCTGTGAACTCACAAAAAACTCATAAAAGGCACTTTACTTCCTCATTGCTCTGCGTTTGCCCTCTGCTCATTTTGTTTTGGATAAACCACTTGTTACGCATCATCAGATTATGTCGCATAGCATTGCATGTTGTCATCGCATCCTGTTTACATGCCATTCAAACCGCGCCAGTGTTCATTTGGAAGCAGAATCTTTTTAGCCGTCTCAGTTGGCTTTTTTGGTGTGCACCAGGGTTCGGAAGGCATCGTTCACATTTACCCAAATGAACTGCAGTAACAGAGCAATCGCACCAGAGTTTGTTTTAATAGAACCAAACATGACAAGTGTGAACACACCCTTAAATAGTCTCAGTCTGTCAGTAAGAAATATTAACATATATGTTTATCTAGTGCAAAAGATATATACATGCATATTTCAAAAACTTGAATAAAATAATAAATATTTGAGATTGTGCTCACCGAAGGAACATAAGTTTAAGAATGAACAGGCATTTTCGATAAGAAACTATAAAAAATAAGGAGGTTGTTAAAAAAAAGACAACAATAAAGAATTATTGGCAATCAAAGTATAATTTCATGCCAGCCAATAAGAATAAACTGACTGGATTCAGAGGTGTGGTTTTAACCAAGAAAGAACTGTTCTAAAACTATTTCTTTCAGTACTAAAGAGAAGTCACAGAGAGAGCAGGTAAGCTTTTAGTAAGCTTTAAAAACAGACAGCTCCACTAATTTACTATACTAGTACTATTGAATAGTGATCTGTGTCTATAAATAAGTGTATATTATATATTAAATAAGATCTATGTGTGTGCATGTGTACACTGCTTTAATATACTTATGAGGTAAAAATGGCCTCAGATTTGTTAAGTTATGAGAACATCCCAACTGTCTGGGTTAAAGGTAGGGGTTAGAAAATATCATTAGGTCAGTATAAAAACCATTATGCCTAGAAAGTCCTCATAATTATAGGAGTATTAACTTGTGACTGTGTGTGTGTGTTTAAGCTACAACTCCAGTGACCATGCAGAGTCCAGTGTGTCTGATTGACAATGATGTGGATGGGAAGCTGTTTGTCAAGGAGTCAGCACTGCAGATCCTGCAGAAGATCGAGCAGCCAGTGGTGGTGGTGGCTGTGGTGGGACTCTACCGCACCGGGAAGTCCTACCTGATGAACCGCCTTGCAGGAAAACAAACAGGTTAGACCTAAACAGGCAGCAACATTCAAAGAGCAATTACTACTGGTTAGAATTAAAACAGATCTAGACTTGGTCACTATTCCATTTGGCATCAGCCTCAAACTTCCTTTAATTCGGCAAGACTGTGATCTAATATGAAATTAAACACACAAATTGTCATAGTCTAAATAATTCACTACTCTGCACTAACATTTACAAAGAAGGTTAATGGAACTGTATGCATGTTATCAGTGTTCTATGTTTCTTTGCTCTTTTTCTCTTAGGATTTGAATTGGGCAGCACCATTGAGTCTAAGACTAAGGGCATCTGGATGTGGTGTGTGCCCCACCCCACTAAAGCAGGAACCACTCTGGTGCTGCTGGACACTGAGGGGCTTGGAGATGTGGACAAGGTGATGATAATCCACCCCATATCAGTGTAATGTGAATAATAATTTCAAATCAAAATCATTGCATTCAGAAGGACCAAGACTCTTCAGATGTGCCTGTTAACTGACAAATGAAACTAACTATAGCTCAGATAAAATTATTTAGCCGAATGCACAATTAGTAGGTAAGTGTTTATTGAAAATGGTTGGAGCAGTTCATTGCAACAGAGCATTTAATATTTTAAACATGAAACTATGTCACAATAATACAAACACGTCTTTAAAAAGGTTTCCAGTAAATTTTTGCTCCTATCACTATAACTGTAGTCTAACTTTACTTTTGTCCCATCAAATAAAACATCTCAGTTACTGTTGTAACCTCTGTTCCCTGATGGAGGGAACATGACGACGTGTTGTATTACTGATACAAGGGGTTACACTTAAGAGCTCCAAGCACCTCCGATGTTTCAGTAAAGGACAATGAGAACTGGCGAGTGGAATTTACATGCCAGCCATTTCGTTTTGACCTACGGGTAGGCCAACACCATCTCACGGCCAATTCGTGTGTATTTTACGAGGTGGCTAATTCGTCCAAATTCGTATGACCTCACTCGTACAATTTTGTACGATTTCTGTGACGGTTAAGTTTAGGGGCGGTGTTAGGTGTGGTCCTTCGTACTAATTCCTACGAATTTGCCACCTCGTAAAATATATACGATTTTTCACAAATCGCATGAATGCGTATGAGTGAGGTCATTATTAATAGTTAGTAAGGTAGTTGTTAAATTGAGGTATTGGGTAGGATTAGGAATGTACAATATGGTCATGCAGAATATGTGCTTTATAAATACTAATAAACAGCCAATATGTTAATAACAGGCATGGTAATAAACAAGTAGTTAATAATGAGAATTGGTCCCTATACTAAAGTGTTACAACACACACACACACACATATGTAAATGTTAAAGTAAAGGTTGGTTTAAAGCACTTAATTAATGCCATTTTCCTATTTTACGTGACCTAATCTAAAGTGGGAAGTACTGTATTTATGGTTAATAAATTGTTAACAAAGCATTATTTAACTCTATGAGCTAATTAAACAATAATAATTAAACAACAATAATAATAATAATTGCGTTGATAATGAATGAAGAACTCACTATTTGTAGAGTCTATTAATGTATTAACTACATTTTATAAATTATGAATTAACTATAAACTAATGGTTTGCAAATTAATTGTTAGTACTTTATTAGTGTATACTTCTTAAAAAGTGTTACCCATTACATGCTGCTTCAGCCGTCAAATCTCAGTGCACTCATGCTCATAAGCATTAGCTCACTCACTGGTTCTTGGTATTGGTTCTCAGTTCAGTGTACTGTTGACATGAGAAATGCTGTGATAGGATAATTGCAAAGAAGAGTTAGCAATAGCAGACCTCACTAAGTTTTAGAATTATATTACTGATTCTGAGCTGAAGTGTTGGACTGATTTAAGAGACCAGTACACTGATTGTGCGACTTGTGGATCAGTGCTGACTCAGGACACGAGTCAGATCCAGTCAGATTTGGTGAACTGGTTCAACCAGTTCACTGAAAATAATTAGTTCAAAAGAATTATTCATTCATTCACGAACAGCACATCTACGGAGCCCCTAAAGGGACATGGTGGTGGGAAAAAATTCGGGGTGGGAGGAAATTTTTTTTGCGTTCTCTCGCAAAACTTTTACGTTCCCTCGGGAAACTTTGCATTCCCTCGCAAAACATTTGCGTTCTCTCGCAAAACTTTTGCGTTCCCTCGCAAAGATATTTGCGTTCCCTCACAAAACATTTGCGTTCTCTCGCAAAACTTTTGCGTTCTCTCGCAAAACCAGTTGAGTTCGGACAAACACTTCCTGTTTACTTTACAGATTGTAGTGGTTCATACAGCTCCATACGTTCACAGTGGAGCAGTTCATAGAGTTTTGTTTTGAACTTGGACGAAATAGTCAGTGCATGCTTATCAAGGCACGGTTTTGGGACATTCTAAAACGCTTAATATAAACCACTGGATGACTAAATTCAGTACATACCTTATAAAGCATACAGACAAGCAGAATAGCCCAGAATATTAACGTAGCCCGGTAAATTGAATTGCACTTTAAGAGTGCATTTTTACTGTTATAGAGGCAAAGTTTTTCTAGCCTTATTAATTGTATGTCATGTTTTATGTCATATTCTTCACATTTCATTAAGTGTATTATTAATATAAT
>NW_015552578.1:167749-174805 GCF_001515605.1 Sinocyclocheilus anshuiensis
ATTTCTAATAATCTTTTATATGATTGAATGTTCAAACTGCTAACACTTTGCAGTTTCGAATTATGCCCTATTGTAAGTGACAGAGTATTTTATGTTTCAGCGATTTGATCGCGCCAGCGCCTCATGTGCACATATTCATTGCAAACGGCCTGTTCATTATTAAAATTAAACATAGCATCACCAACACAGATAAAATGTTACACAGTCAATTTAAATAATCTGTATTAATAGTCTGTGCCATACAGCGTGAGCCCCGGTCCACTCCATTGCGGCATATTTTTGTTCATTATGATTTTTTCCCCTTCGATATTGGAACGTACAAAGCCCAGTTAATTTAATTTAATAAATAATGGTTTAGCTTCAAATACATTGCGAATATGGAAACATTTGGATTTGTGCTGAATGAGAGCGGTACGTGAGCCCATACTTTCAGTTTCGCTTTAAATTATGTTTTGGCTTCTTTATAGCTATTCTGGGCTTGTCTGCTTTCCTGTGCATAATATGCTATATTTTATTAATAAACTGTGTACCATATTTTGGTTTTAGCCTATACCGTCTTCGTCCATTGGCCTCCCTTAAGCGTTTTCTATAGCCCAATGATTTTAAATGGGGGAGAAATGTTGCATTATGGCTATCTGCTTTACTGATAGTAATGCTATTAATGAGGTCATTAATATTACAATTGTTATTAGTATTAATAATATTTATTAGGCCTAATACCGAATTGGGCCTCCAGTGTCACTGTTATAGCCTACATTAAGCCACATTAAGCATTTTAGAATGTCCCAAAACTCTGCCTTAAACTATAAGCAAAGCTGACTGTATTTGAACTCGAGTCCAAGTTTAAAATAAAACTCTATGAACCGCTCCATTATGAACGTACGAGCTGTATGAACCACTAACTTACAAGCTGTAAAGTAAACAGGAAGTGTTTGTCCGAACTCAACTGGTTTTGCGAGAGAACGCAAAAGTTTTGCGAGGGAACGCAAAATATCTTTGCGAGAGAACGCAAAAAAAATTTCCTCCCACCCCGAATTTTTTTCCACCACCATGTCCCTTTAGGGGCTCCATAGGACATCACTTCAGTCATGTGTTAGTTTTTGACAAATATTTTGCCATCAGGGTGTGCATGGTTCCAATATATGTTTAAAAGTAGAAGTCCTTGTCACTATGCTGTCAGTGGTTTATGTAATGTCATTCTTTGTCAAATGATTGTATACTTTCTGTTTCAGGGGGACTCAAAGCATGATACCAAGATCTTCTGTCTGGCTGTCCTTCTCAGTAGCACTTTAGTGAATAACAGCCAAGGTACAATTGACAACAAGGCTATTGAGGAACTGCAGTATCCTTCCATTCATAGATTATAAAATTACTGTTGATATTTCATGGTTTAATAAGTTATTATAATTATGCTGTCCATGCATGGTTTCTCTTGAAGTTGAAATTATTTTTTTGGTCAAAATAAGCAATATAGCATTATCCGTAGAAAAAAAGTATTAAGATTTCATAATTTTACTCCCTGCCTTACACTGTGCTTTCTCTGTAAGAATTCAGCAGTATTTTCTATACATTCAAAGCAGTTGGACCAGGTTGTAAATACTAATACATATCCTGGCAAGTATGGCACACTCTAATTTTAAAGATTGATAATCTGCTGTATCAAAGTTGCCCAATTACGCTTTTTCAGATATTGCCTTTCATGTAGTATGGAAAATAGCTGTTTATGAATGTTAAAGGTATGCAAAGTTTCAAAGAACAAAAAAAAAAAGAAAGAAAGAAAATTGCATGACAAATGTAGTTGCTATCTCCCAAAAAATTAACCAATTACCAATTCTGCCTGAAATTAGTCATTCAATTCCAGTTTTACTTCCTGCACAAACCTATGTAGGTTTGTAACCAATTTGCATAATGGTCTTCATTGGCTGCAATGTGTACTTTAACCCGCCCCCAAACACTAGTTGTAGCTGAGGCCTGGAAGGGTTTGGTTTGTGTTGTTGCAATGTCTGGTTTGGATGACACTGTTTTCTGTGCTATGAAAGCAAAACACAACGTACAAAAGTATGTTGGATGTATTTTAATTTTTTTACAGTGACACCATAGCAGTATAACTCCAACCTTTCGCTGTGTTCCCAATATTTACTGACTCAAATCTTGTCAAGATCAATGTGGGATTTGCAAAACACAATCATTATGGGGCAGTACCCACTTATTTGACCATCTTGCACCTCTGGGTTTTGTTCTTCAAACCACGCTTAATACATCCCAGATGATTTGACAGATGCCAGATCTTCTAATTGTAATAGCTGATCTCTGGCTAATTTGGTTCTTCAAACAAGTTTGCAGATTTGATTAAAATATCTGGATTAATTTGTTTGAGATTACTGCACATTCTTGTGTGCATTGGAAAGGCCAGATACAGTGGGTACGGAAAGTATTCAGACCCCCTTAAATTTTTCACTCTTTGTTATATTGCAGCCATTTTTTAGCTGTGTGCTTAGGGTCATTGTCTTGTTGGAAGGTAAACCTTCGGCCCAGTCTGAGGTCCTGAGCACTCTGGAGAAGGTTTTTGTCCAGGATATCCCTGTACTTGGCCGCATTCATCTTTCCCTCGATTGGAAGGGTTCTGGTCGTCCCAAATGTCTTCCATTTAAGGATTATGGAGGCACCTTGTGCTCTTAGGAACCTTAAGTGCAGCAGATTTTTTTTTGTAACCTTGGCCAGATCTGTGTCTTGCCACAATTCTGTCTCTGAGCTTTTCAGGCAGTTCCTTTGACCTCATGATTCTCATTTGCTCTGACATGCACTGTGAGCTGTAAGGTCTTATATAGACAGGTGTGTGGCTTTCCTAATCAAGTCCAATCAGTATAATCAAACACAGCTGGACTCAAATGAAGGTGTAGAACCATCTCAAGGATGATCAGAAGAAATGGACAGCACCTGAGTTAAATATATGAGTGTCACAGCAAAGGGTCTGAATACTTAGGACCATGTGATATTTCAGTTTTTCTTTTTTAATAAATCTGCAAAAATGTCAACAATTCTGTGTTTTTCTGTCAATATGGGGTGCTGTGTGTACATTAATGAGGAAAAAAAATTAACTTAAATGATTTTAGCAAATGGCTGCAATATAACAAAGAGTGAAATATTTAAGGGGGTCTGAATACTTTCCGTACCCACTGTATATTGATTCTCAATGCAACAGTTGGCTGGCATCCAAAATGAAAAAAGAACATCACACACCTGACGAGAAACTTGACAAATATCAAGACCTTTACGAGGAAACAATCAAGTGACTAAAGTTGCATAAGTTATAATATATAAGTGATTTATTATTGATATAAATATATAAACGATATATAAATAATACATAAATAAAATGTATACTGTTTTTAATGATTTCCACATTTTTTTCTCCATGATTTCTAGTATTTGTACAGGCTTTACATTTGTATTTAAATGTTTTAATTAGCAATTGATTCATTTAATTTTACCTGTGAAACAGATTTGTTACGTGACAGCATTAATTAGTTTCTTAAGAGTCAAGAACATTTTCCAAACATTTTTAATAAATTATCTGCTGTTCAACTTTCAGCTAAATTATCTGTTCACCTCCCTATAAATAAACATTGATCGTGCACCATAGTGTATATACAAGCCAAGCCTGATTTCTTTTTCAACATCAAGGACATTTACCACATCCAAAGAGTGTGCTGCAAAGCACCTCTTCACAAAATGTAATGTTACAGTAATTCACAGTAGTGCTCAACTAACATGTACTGTTATTGTGGTTACTATTCAGCTGTCGTTACTGTTCATATCAATGTGACTGCTGTGCAGAGGAAGCCTTTGGAGCTAAAATTCAGATATGGAAATGGGGGTTTCATTTCCAACATGTACTATAAGTGGTAGACCAATCACAACAGACAGATCCATCTAACCAATCAAGTCAAGTCACCTTTATTTGTATAGCACTTTATACAATACTGACTGTGTCAAAGCAGCTTTACAGTGTTAAACAGGAAAATAGTTTGTCAATAATGCAAGAAGACAATAACAAAGAGTCATTTTTCCTGATAAAGTCAGTTCATTGATGATTCAGTGATGTCGTCATCCAGTTCAGCTCTCTTCCAATAGTGTCAGTGCGAGCAGGGAGCAGAGTAGGCTCACGGAAAGGAGGGGATTTGAGTCAACAGATCCTTGAGCAAATCGTTCTACACCAGAGGTCTCCAACCCTGCTCCTGTAGAGCTATCATCCTGTAGACTTCAGTTTCAACCTGCTCCAACACACCTGCCTGTAATTATCAAGTAACCCTGAATTCCTTCAATAGCCGTTTGGGGTTGGAGCTGACATCTGCAAGACAGCAGCTCTCTAGAAGCAGAGATGGAGACCCGTTTTAGACACTGCAATGTATATTATGAGATTATACTTTTTTTTTTTCTTGGATGTATGCTAGATGCAAATTAGGAACCATTACAATAGCATGATGGGGGCACTTTAAGTACAGTGGCCACTAATTATAAAAGTTACTCACCCAAAATAGTACGGCTGCACCAACAGGTAGGGGTCACCTTACACTGACACATGAAGTTCACCAGGAGTCAAAGAATAAATAATTCTTCTGTAAACCACTTTAAAACACCACAGTGTTCCTTTAAATGACCATGGCATTCACACATGTAGTTCTCTGATTTCTCAATGGCATTAAAGGGTTAGTTCACCCAAAAATGAAAACTAGGCTGCGTTTTACTCACCTCCAAGGCATCCTAGGTGTATATGACTTTCTTCTTTCAGACGAATCCAGTCAGAGTTATATTAAAAATTGTCTTTGATCTTTCAAGCTCTATCATTGCAGTCAGCGGGTGTTGCAGTGCTTCAGTCCAAAAGAAGTGAAATAAAAAGTGCCCATCCATTAAAAAAAGGGTCTCACACGGCTCCGGGGGGTGAACAAAGACCTCCTGTAGCGAATCGATGCGTTTTTGTAAGTAAAATATCCATATTCAAAACGTAATAATCTAGCTTGCGCTCACTGTTGTAAAACGGAAGCAGTTCCGGGGGAATTACGTATGAGGTCAGCTTTGCGCATGTGCCGCTCAGAAGTGACGCACGCAGAGAGATCGAAACAAAACAACGGTCAAGAATTAGAAGTACTAAACGAGGATTTGTAAAGAAGAATGTCAGAGGATTCAGATATAAGCCAAGAGGAGACTGGTTTTCCTTTGCTAAAGTAAGGAAACTTTGCTTCCTTTGATCCTGTAAACAAACGTTGGTTTTTACGAGACTCACCGGCGCATGTGCAACGCTGACCTGCTTCCATGTACAACTGTTGGCGCAAGATAGATTAAAGTGATTATTACGTTTTGAATATGGATATTTTTCTTACAAAAACGCATGGATTCACTACAGGAGGCATTTGTTCACCCCCCGGAGCCATGTGAGACACTTTTTTTTACGGATGGGCACTTTTTATTTCACTTCTTTTGGACTGAAGCAATGCAAAACACGCTGACTGCAATGATAGCGCTTGAAAGATTAAAGACAATTTTTAATATAATTCCGACTGGATTCGTCTGAAAGAAGAAAGTCATATACACCTAGGATGACTTGAGGGTGAGTAATTTATGGGCTAATTTTGTAAAACTGCCTAATTTTCATTTTTGGGTGAACTAACCCTTTAATATGTTCTCTGTTTGCTAAATGTTTGCTAAATGTTCAAACCTAAACCATCTCCAGATATGTCACAGAGTTGACTGAGTATATCAAGGTGAAATCATCTGATGATGATGAAGACGACACTGAGTTTGTTAAGTTCTTCCCTAGTTTCATCTGGGTTGTGAGGGACTTCACCCTGGAACAGAAAATCAAAGGCAAATCCGTAACCGAGGACCAATACTTAGAATTTGCCTTGAAGCTGAAATCAGGTAATATTTAAATTGAGCTTTTAAAAGGGGACCTATTATGCAAAATTCACTTTTACATTGTTTTTGAACATATTGATGTGTCCACAGTGCCTGTACTCAAGCTATTTTATTCAGTCTATTAGGGTAAAAATCAATTCACTCAGTTTGTTATTTTCTACATGAATCAAAACAAGCCATTCGGGAATTTGGCCATTTGTGATGTCACAGTGAAACAGGCCCTGCCTACAACCGGTGATGTATAGCTGCCCTATTAGTTTAGATCCTCTCCTGAGTGAGCTGTACACAGTCCACTACGTTTATCTCCTCACTAGTGCATTTAAGAGCAGCATTCAAGTAAGAAATTGATTAAAGCTCAAAGCTACTAAACTGTTTTTTTTTTTTTGTTTCTTGTTTTTTTATGATTCACATTAACAGCATAGACAGAAGCTGGTACTGTATATTAGGCTGCTGTCACTAATACAGATACACATGCAATTTCTTTCCTAGCTGTTTACCTTCATTGACATAAATGTCACTGACTGTCAGTTTACTGTATTTGACAAGGCTTTAAAACACTTGCAAATAATCAACTTTCATGATGATGAAATGTGATGTCATGTGAACGTGACTGCGATATAGATGATAATCAAAAACTAAGATTTTTTTGTTTGATGTTGGTAGAATATCCAAGGCACAAGCTGCATCCCTCTTCTGGATAGAGGAGCAGGGAGCAGCAACTCATTTGCATTTAAAGACACAAACAGCATGTTTTTGAACAGCTTGTAACAAAACTTAAAAAAAGGCCATTTGGAATCCCAGAAGATACTAAGATGACTATTTATATATAAACTAACGATGAGGCAATAATAATTGGCTCAAATAAAATATCAAAACCAAGAAATGACATTATGTATTTTAACAGTGTTGTTCCAATACAATCATGTAATATGCCTATATATAATATGAACATAACCAACTTAAAGGGATAGTTCACCCAATAATGAAAATTTGATGTTTATCTGCTTACCCCCAGGGCATCCAAGATGTAGGTGACTTTGTTTCTTCAGTAGAACACATTTGATGATTTTTAACTCCAACCGTTGCAGTCTATCAGTCGTATAATGCATGGCAATGGTAACAAAATCTATGAGAGTAAAA